>NC_054712.1:48302673-48369117 GCF_016097555.1 Gigantopelta aegis | reverse complement strand
CTGTAATTTTGCGTTGCTCACGCATTATCGCTGAAGCAGTCCATGGTTATTAATAATGTGTTACAAAAACATGAAATTTATACCCCCACCGTTGACCCGATTTGTTCTCCTAACCCAGAGACCCTGTCTATATAGAAACCTGCAAACTTCCTGCAAAAATTACCAAACGAGAAAATCTTTCCATAATTTTGGCGCCAATTGTTTTTTTTTTTTTTTTTTTTTTTTTTTTTTACCATCAATGCGTTTTCTCTCACACGATAGCAAATACGATGAGGAGGACAAATACATTATAAATAAAATATGAACTTGTAAAACTATAGTGCACTGTAATAATATTATTAAAACATTATTTACTAAAACATAACCGCAATTTTTTTAGTAAAGGACTTGGTAGGGATCACTAAAATAAAAGAGAAAAAAATAGTATGGAATTACATTGTTTAATAAATAAGTTACACAATCTACCGAAACAACAACCCCGTCTCTTGATGTTAAACTTTGGAAAATGATGTATTTTGTGTGTGTGTGCATTAGTTTGCAATGCTGAACAAAGAATGACAAGAAATATGACGAAATTAATGCAAACCATATAATAAATTAAATATAGTTTAAACTGAAGACTATTGAAGTGGTGCCCACACGAGGTGGAATTTTCTTAAAATCATAGACCCGCCTCTGTAGTGTTTCAAGGTGTAATATATGGGACTAATTTTTAGGTCATGTAAACTAATTCCGTTTTAATTTTCTTTCTGTGGAATCGACGTAACGATGTTTGAGTTTATTTTTTCTGTCGATCCGCAGCCAAAAATAATCTTCTGCGTGTGAACTTTAACCTCCCGCCAGCTGTGAATCTGTGTTTCTGTGGCACTGTTATAATCGGTAAACTCTTTTGGTGCGAAATTGAGCCAGCGTGAAACATCATGTAATGTGATGCGTGTGTACATCGTAAAACATTTCACATAATTGGAGCGAGGGCATTCGCGCTGAGATGTATAGGATTATAGACTGAAAAACAGGTCGCTGCTTACACGTAACGTTTTTAAAGAGCATGTATCGTCTTTTGGCGTACTTAAAGGGAACGTCAAATTAATATTTTACAACCAAGGGACAATTCACTTTTAGATTTATTAAAAATAAATGTTAAAATATATACAGCAACCAAAACAACGAATAGCGTTATAACATAATAGGAATATAACACAATCATAATAATATATATATATATATATATATATATATATATATATATACTCTTCAAAAGAAGAAACGCAAAACCACATTGTCGTAACATTTGGAGAATTGATTTAATTATTGAATGGTGAGTCCGATAATTACCAAATGTTGCAGGATTGTTCACAATTCACTCTAGTCCATTGTGAGTAAGTGATAGGACACACCACCAAGGTCAAGGTCATCTGGTGTCAATACCGGGTGTGGCCTCCGCGTGTGTTGACAACTGCCTGGCACCGCCTGCCCATTGAAGCAACCAGAGTACAGATGACGTCCCGGGGGATGGTGGCCCACTCGGCCTGCAAGGCTGCTGCCAGCTCGGGCAGGGTCTGGGGCTGTGGTTGTCGCTGTCGGAGGCGTCGGTCCAATCGTCCCATAGATGCTCAATTGGGTTCAAATCCGGTGATATCGATGGCCAAGGAAGGACATTAATGTTGTTGTTCTGTAGGAAAGCCGTTGTGAAAGACGTGCTGTGTGAGGCCTGGCGTTGTCATGTTGGAACACTGCGTTGGCGTTGACACCATAACTGGAACGATGTGTGGCCGGAGGATCTGGTCAATGTAGCCCTGTGCATTCAGGTTGCCCTGCACGTGGACCAGGTCAGTTCTGCCAGTGTGTGAGATGGCTGCCCACACCATGACACTACCCCCGCCGAATCTGTCCACTTCCTGCACGCAGTTTGCCGCATAACGTTCACCATGACGCCTATACACGCGACATCTTCCATCATGACGTCGGAGCAGAAATCGGGACTCGTCACTGAACCACACCTGTCTCCATCGCAGTTGAGGCCATTGTCGATGAATCTGGCACCACTGCAGTCGGAGTCGACGGTGTTGTGGTGTTAAGATGAATGGGACCTCGAACTGGACGTCTGGCACGAATTCCTACCTCACGTAGGCGGTTCCGTACGGTCTGGTCGGATATCCTGCGCAAACCTGGTATTGCTGCGGCTGTGGAGGTGGCAGTAGTCAATCGTTCCCGAAGATGGCGTACCCGGATGTAGCGGTCCTGCCCGGGGGTAGTGACACGTGGTCGACCGGATCTAGGGAGAAATCGTGTTGATCCATGTTGCTGGTAACGGTCCCACAGTCTGGAGATGGTGCTTGGGGACACATGGAATGCCCTTCCAACGGCCGTTCTGGATTCGCCTGCGTCTAGTCGGCCGATGGCATTGTTTCTCTGCGGTTCACTGAGACGTGGCATGCCCTGGATTGTCAACTGTCGGCCAGATACAGAGGCCAGGCAAGCGAACACACCCTGCACTTTTATACTGTCGGTGTTCATGTTGCACGTGCAGACAACGCACGTGCAGTGGTGACATGGTTTGCACGTGGCTGCGTTTTTGCGAATATTCACATTTTGGAACTTTATATATACAGTAGCTGCGTTTTATCGAATGTAACCGTGGGAATGTGTTTGGGACATGCAATGACCTTATATTCACAAAGCATGAACCGGTAGGAAACATAAAATCGGGATTCTTTCACCAGCAGCGACGACTTTGCTTGCCTTTGGCTTCAATTTTTGAAAACGACGAATACGTAATTTAAAAATCGTAGATATACTAAAGGAAATTAAACAATCTGAAGAAGAAGACATGCGATGGAGATGGAACAATCAGAAGAAGCGTTGGAGACTCCTCCGGCTCCCGAGGTTGAAGACTTATATTCTTTTGAGGAATATGATGAATTGATCAAACTGTTGACGAACATTGGAATCCATCCTACGACCATGGTGGATTTGTTTCACGACGGGGAAGGCGACCAGAAGAAGCTTGCCTACTACTAAAACAATACGGGCGTTAAAACAGGGGAAAGGTACCATGTTCAATTTAAAACATCGAAGAGCTACTATGTCAGGACTACAGTGTGCACAGAGACCATCGTCGCCACCACCGCCACTACCATCTACATCGTCAGAGCCGCCATTGAAACGCCAGCGTACCATCAATCAAGTCGGAGGGATCGGTCCTGTTGCTGCTGCTACCGCTCCAGTAACCACTGAAACACCATCTACTCCCTACGCGTTTACAAAGAAAGGTACGAGGACGCACAAGAAAACATCGGCAGTCGACACGACCTACGACATAAAGTTTGACGATCAGTGGAAAGGGAAAAAACTCAAAGATTTACATCACGATTTGTATGGCATGTTTGAAGACGTTCTCAAAGAAGCCACCATCGATCTACAAGGCAGCGACCTTGGACGTGTGATCGTCCATCACGATGCCCTGAATTCACCGATCGTCGTACCCCTACAACCGCTACCCGAACTGAATGCTGACGTCATCTTGGGACACATCGAGAAAGTACTCCAGAGCAACGAAGATTTACCACTGGACGCATCTTTCAGCATTCAAGTCGGTACCATACAAATCCCGAGAGGCGGAAGATCTGACGTCACACTGACCAATCTCAATGGACCTGACAATTCGGTGCACATAAAGCAGTCATTGGTGGAAATCGTGAATGACGACGATTTGTGCATGTCCCGTGCCATCAGTGTTGCCTGGGCCAAACTGAACTGCATCTCGAGCAAAGATTGGCAAGACCTCGTGGGTGGTCCTTACCCCAAGACACCGCTCATCGACTTGATCATACATCACAAGAAATGCCCTCAATCATTCTACATTAATCTGAGAAACAAAACTCGCCGAGAGCAGAAGACGTTGGCTCTGAAACTGTGTGCACTGGCAGGAGTACCCACCAATCGTCCATGCAGTTTGAATGACATTCCTGCCTTTGAACAAGTCTTGGGATGCCAAATCCTCGTGATCAGTGCCGAACTGGGTAACAAATTCCTGCGAGTGGGTGACCAGACGTCACAGGCACCCAGACTCTTTCTATATTTTGTGGAGCAGCCAACACCCCATTTTCACACCATTGTGAAGATCACTGGATTTTTTTCGGCGTCCTACTTTTGTCAACATTGTTTGAAACCATACAACGACAAGAAAAATCATTCCTGTTCTTTGACCTGCATCGTGTGTCATAGCCAGAACTGTCCCGAAACCGACGTCCAGATGTCGTGTCGTCACTGTCACGTGACCTGTCGATCGCCGGAATGCTTTCAACGTCACAAGCAACAAAAGCAAGACAACAAGGGACGCACCATCCCCTCCAAGTGTGAGAGTTTTTGGAAATGTACCATCTGCAAAAAGATGCTCGACAGAAGCGAGAGGGATCCTAAACTCCACACCTGTGGGGAATGGAAATGTCCCTGCTGTAACAACTATGTGGACCAAGGTCATCTTTGCTACCAGCCTCCCAAAGAACACATTGAGGTCCACACAAAATTATTTTTTTACGATTTCGAATGCCGCCAGGATGAATTACTTCAATGCCAGGAAGGTTACCTGCCTAGTGGAGTCTGTCTAACCTGTACAGGAGACAACTGCAGTCATCAGTCTCGGTGTCAACATTGCCATCAATCGTGGTGTGGCAAACAACAACACGTGCCAAACTACCTGGTGGCACAGACGGCCTGTGAAGTGTGCAAACACGAACCAGTCACAGAAACATCCAAATGTCATGCATGCGGGTCAAGGTGTCCATGCTGTAACAAACGAGACAAGAAGAAGAATTACCTGAAGGAACCATGTGATAAGACTTGTGGATTTCGTCAAGTCATCTTTCAAGGCGACGGAGCCCACATTCGGTTTTGCCAATGGCTGTTCCAAGACGACCACAAAGATGTCACGGCTATCGCCCATAATAACAAGGCCTACGATGCCTACTTTCTTCTGGAATACATGATTGACCAGTCGATGTATCCACAAAAAATCATTTTCAATGGATCAAAAATCATGTACCTGCAAGTGGAGAGAGGACTTAACATCAGGATTATTGACAGCTTGAATTTTCTCCCCATGAAGCTGGCTGCTTTTCCCAAGGCATTTGGTTTGACGGAACTGAAGAAGGGATACTTTCCCCATTATTTTAACACCCTAGGAAACCAGAATTATCGTGGACCGTTTCACGAACCTAACATGTATGGTGCCAATTACATGGGATCCAAGGAGAGATCAACATTTCTTAAGTGGCATACTGAACAACAGGGAATATTCGACTTTCAGAAAGAGATGAGGGAATACTGTGTCTCTGACGTCGCTGTTCTCAGAGAAGCCTGCTTAAAATTTCAAGCTCTGATGCTGGAAGCCACTGGTGAAAAACAGATAGACCTCGATACCAAAGCTGTCACCTACATCAATGGCATCGATCCGTTTGCCCAGTACATCACCATTGCCTCGGTATGTATGGGCATCTTTCAAACCAAATTTCTCAAGAAACATCAGCATGTCAAACTTACAGACACCCAGAAAATCACAGACTGGATGACGGTCAATGAGGATGGATCCATCAAGGTGAAACCTGATTTATGGCTGACAGAAGAAGAGTTGAGAGATCGTGGAATGACCATCTTCGAGTCTGAAACTGTACCCAGTCCTATAGCTCAAGTGCCAAGTGAGGGGTACATCCAAAAAGATCAGTTCAGCAGAGTGTCCATCCAGTGGTTGGAATGGGTTCAACACCGAAATCAAGACAAGTACCAGATCCAGCATGCACTGAATGGTGGGGAACATCAGGTACCAGGAACTCATTACCGACTGGATGGTTTCTGTGCGAAGACGAACACGGCCTTTGAGTTCCATGGCTGCTTGTGGCACGGCTGTCGACACTGCTTCCCACACGAACGTTCTAACACCATTCATTCTTGAACCAGTCAATCCATTGAAGAACTGTATGCCTTAACCTGTAGAAAGAGAGAAGAACTGAAACTGAAAGGATACAAAGTCATCGAAATTTGGGAACACGAGTTTAACCATCTTCTGAAATCCAACCCAGAGCTGAAGCAATTTGTGAACTCTTTGGATCTTCAAGACCGGTTAAATCCCAGAGATTCATTCTTTGGAGGAAGAACGAATGCCAGCACGTTGCACTATAAAGTCAAAGAAGGGGAAGAAGTCAAGTACGTGGATTTCACGTCTCTATACCCTTGGGTCAACAAATATTGTCAGTATCCCGTAGGACATCCTGAAATCATACACAAGGATTTCAAGCCACTGCATCAATACTTTGGAATCGCCAAGGTGAAAGTTGCCCCTCCTAGAAAACTGTACCATCCTGTTCTGCCTTACCGTTCCAATGGAAAACTCAAATTTCCTTTGTGCAGAACCTGTTCGGATCAGGAACTACAAACACCATGCCATCATTCGGATGAAGAGAGGAACATCATTGGAACCTGGTGCATACCCGAAATTCTTAAAGCCGTGGAAAAGGGGTACCAAGTCACCACAGTGTACGAGGTCTACCATTGGCCTGAAACAACCCAGTACGATCCAACAACATGTGACGGCGGTCTCTTTGCCGAGTACATCAACACCTTTCTCAAGCTAAAACAAGAAGCCAGTGGATGGCCTGAATGGTGTTTGACAGATGAAGATAAAGACCAATACATCAGGCAATATCGAGACAAAGAGGGCGTACAGCTGGATAAACATAAAATCACAAAGAATCCGGGACTTCGTTCGCTGGCCAAGCTGTGTCTGAACAGTTTCTGGGGGAAGTATGGTCAACGTCTGAACATGAAACAGTCTGCCTTCATCCACGAAAGCAATGCAGACGTTTTCTTCCAGATGTTGGCAGATCCCACCAAAGAAGTTATCGATTTCCACGTGTTGACAGAAACCATTTTGCAGCTCGAATACCAACACAAATCCACCTTCATCCCAGAAGATTTAAAAACCAACGTTTTTCTGGCGACGTTTACCACTTCCTGGGCGAGATTGAAGTTATACAGTGTGTTGGAACAGCTGGGCGAAAATGTGTTGTACTACGACACGGACTCGGTCATTTTCATGGCAAGACCTGGAGACTACCAGCCCCCTCTGGGAGATTATCTTGGTGAATTGACTGACGAATTGGATGGTCAGTTCATCACCGAATTTGTCAGTGGAGGTCCAAAAAATTATGGCGTCGTAGGTATCATCATCGTGGAGAGCAGAGTCCGTTTTATATTCTCGAGCAGCGTCCGTTTGATCTGTGGGTTCTTTAATTTCACCATCTTCACAGTCAACATCTGGTTGGAGTTCACGGGTAGCACCCGCTCGATCTGTAGGTTCTTTGATTTCGCCATCTTTACCATCATCATTCTCTTCACTTCGATCCATGATCTCCTCTTTTCCATTTCTATTACAGTAAATCGTGTGACTTTCGTCGTCTTTGTCTCTTCTGCTGCTGCTGCTGCTGCTGCTGCTACTAATGTCGCTCGAATATCCCGATGCCATCGTCTTCGTTCCAGATAGAGTGCAACAAGCCACAAGAATGTCAGAATCATAAAACATGTCTGTTCTCAAACACAGTCACAAAACAAATGAAGTGTAAATCATAAATCCATTCTTTTATACTTTTGAGTTCCTCCAAAACAAAATGTTTGTCACACTCGTTTACCACTGATGACACTCGTTAGGGTTGCAGAAACTGCACTGCAGGAAGCCCATCTGGTTTTGATGGTCGTCTTGCATGGCGCAGGGTACAATCGAGTTCAGCTCTGGTACAAAGTCACTCACCATTTCGAAACAGTCTTTCAGTTTACTCCATTGTTGAAGGGAAAGGAAAATTCCTTTCCTTGATGGCGTCACTGTGTCCACACACCACCACCACTGCCGAATGTCCACCCCTGCAATGTTTTTGTCCACGCTCACATACATGTTGGCACCAAGATGGTGAAACAATTTCTCTTCTTTCCTTTCCTTTAAAGCAGCTATGGTTTCATCAATTTGACCGGTACACGTAGACAGTTCAACCCAGTGTTTCAGGGTAAGGGTGATGCCTCGTTTGGTGGGGAAAGTGTTCCCTTTATCACTGTCGAATTTCCTGATGTGTATCAACAGTTCTTGCTTCCATGGTTGGGCCATGACGTAGACATTTTGCCCAATTTCTAGTTGACATCTCGATTTTTCACCCTGACCATGGCTCTGGGATGAATTTGATAAATGTACCGATGCCATCTTCTTCTTCAAAATACAGTAAGCCGCAAATGTGTGAATACTTCTGTAGCAAAACTGGACGTAGATCTTGTCTGTAGACTTTTCGGAGAGCGAATGAAGATACTAACAAAACTACCCTTTTTATATTCTAAAATAGCAGTCCAAGGTCAGTCCAAGGACGTCAGAACCGGGTCAAGGCCAGCCTAAGGACGTCAGTACCGGCCCAAGTATGCCAAGGCTAAAATATGAGTCACGGCTGCTTACCTGAATCAGGTATGCCACTCACTGCCCTCTAGATAGGTCAAGGCTAGGTGACGAGTCACACATCAGGGACACGGGCGGGCGTTCACCCTAGTAGGTCACGCAACTGTCCCAAGAGTGCCAAGATCAGTCTATGACTCACACCAAGGCAGACACCTGGCAAGTGTGCCAAGGTCGGTCTATGACACACACCTCTCAAGTATGCCAAGGCCAGACTATGACTCACGCCAAGGCCAGGCACCTACTAAGTGCACCAAGGTCAAGGTCACGGAAAGTAGGTCATGGGGGTGGATAGGCCCTAATACTACTCATATAGTTCAACAACTTTTCCACAAGTTAAATATAATATTCATAACTTAGACCAAACATCAAATTAGAATCGTATCGGGTTGCATGGGTCTACCACTCGGTTAAGCCTACCTGTTTTGTGGACTACAATCAACACCACTATTTCAACTCCTATTTCTATTTATAATCTAAATACTGAAAACCAAACCATTTCCTACAAATATATATATATATATATATATATATATATATATATATATATATATATATATATATATATATATATATATATATATATATATCTGTAACAATACTACATTTTTAGTTATTTATTTTAACATCGTTTGCAAACAAATTTACTGTCGTCTGCACATACATTGCGGTACGGTAACAGAAACGTTAACAGAAACGTTTCATTTACTAGTATATACCTTTATCATACGTCATGATGTCATTGCATAAGCTGGCCTAGAGATTAACATGCGGAGGTATAGTAGATCAATTCTTGAAAGGTTGTTTCTCCCTTGGACGCAAAATTCTGGATTGGTGGAAGGGACTTGGGGAGAAATAGCCCGATGGGTCCACCGACGGGGATCGATCCCAGACCGACCGCGCCTTAAGCGAACGCTTTACCATTGGACTACGTCCCGCCCCTTTGATTTTAGAAAAGACATGCTCAAGTATTGTAGAGCAGACGTCGATATTTTGCGTCATATTTGTTCAGGAAGCTGATTTTAAATGTGACAGGCCAAATGACTACACCACTATTGCAGGAGTATGTATGGGTATCTTCAAGCGAAAAGTCTTAAAAGAGGAATGGAAAGTTCTTCTTGGAGATCGATGTGATGAGGAAGCTCTGTCAGATATATGGAGTCTTCAGAGTCCTCGAGTAATGCCACTGGAGAAGAGATGGATCCAGATGATGAGTGGGTATCTACCCAAAAAAAAAACCCCAAAACCCGGGGAATTAAATGCAGTCTGCATTGATGGGCAGTGGATACCGACGGATGACTTGTCTATTGCCAAGGAAGTTTTTTTATCCAGCAACATGGCCCAAATCCCCAGTCATGGCTACACGTATTCTGACCATTATAGTATGGCATCCATCAAGTGGTTGGAACAATGTCACGAAATGAAAACACAGACACAGGTGAAACTTTAAATATTTAACATGCCTTGAATCGGGGTGAGTTTCGTTTGTCAAACAGTCACTACAAACTGGACGGTTGGGATCCTGTGGGGAAACACTGTTATGAATTTCATTCTTGTTTGTTACACGATTGTGAGACCTGCTACCCAAAGCGCCGTAAGAGTGTACGACTCCCACGTACCAAACAGACAGCGTAACTGAGCTCCGGTCGACTCCTTTGGTGACGCACTTACGTCATTTTAGAGGGACTCAAGATCGGGGGCATCCTCCCACTGAAAATGTAGAAAACTTGATTTTCTAAATGCAGTGTCCTACTTTCTACAAATAAAATTCATTATGGCAAATGTCAATATTTTGAATACATAACACTAACATATACTTTAACTGACAAAATATTTCAGGTCTAAATCCAGGTGTGCGCAATTACCCCCACCCGCTGTCCCCCACTGCAGAAAGTTGGTGGGTCGAATGGGTGATTATATAGAATAAACAGTATGATTCTACTATTAACAGGAAACATTTAGGATTTAGGATAGGCGGAGAAACACGAGCGGAGGGATTTTACTACTTAGCAGAACAAGTTAAGAATAGTCGTCTAAACTTGAGTTGGGGGGGGGGGGGGGGGGGGGGGGGGATGAATCTGATATATTTTTTGTTACAAGATTTTGCAGCTCCCTAAAATTTTGTCCCCTAGGCCTGGCCCTAGTCGGCCTGTGAACTAATACGGCTCTGGCAGACAGTACAGATTTTGTTATTTGCGGCACGTTTTTATTTGATTGGTGACGCTGAAAAAGTGATCGATGTTTCCCCAGCTCACATAACGATTAACTGACAAACTAAACACAAAGAACCTTTATTTGGGTGGTGGTTTTGAAAAAAAGAATAAGTTAAATCCGATTATAACAGCTAAGAATATACCACAAAGAAATGTATTGGGTAGCCTATGTAAATTTTATCACAAAAAGGATTATATTAGTTAGAAACAGGCTATAACAACAGAAAAAAAGTATAATAAAATTCAGTATCGTAAATAAGTAAAAGAAACAAATGTGTAATTCGATATTTTGAAGACGCCCCCCCCCCCCCCCCCCCCCAGGATTTAAGTTAACCGCATATTATTTTACTCGATGAGAGTGCACAACCACACTATATTTTACTCCCACCCACAAAATGTTTTACCCCAAAAGAGCCCAACTGTTTTGGTTTGAATTAATATTTCGACTATTTTCACATTAGGCAACACCTTGTAATGCCCAGTATATATTCTTAAATGATTGATAATTTTATTTGTATAACAGGTATTACCTGGTATTACATCGTTTAGATTTAAATGCGAGAAAACAGGAAAAAGTAGTTGAATTTTACTGAAAATATATCATTGTGTAAACATATTATCACTTAATATCACTGGAATCACTTCCATATTTCACACGCTTATTTAACTACATCTTGTTTCAAATTACCAACAAACTGAAAGAATAACTTTTAAAATATATGGGAAATTAACCGTTTTCTCCTGCTTATCAGATTTTCCAAGTTGGCGTTATAACCGCGGCGTAATTTATCCAGCATTATCAAACTTCCATGAAGTGCGCCATCCTCTGCAAACAATGCTGGATGCATGCTAATCTCGACTGAGATTCATAACTTCTACTGGCGTCAAACGACGCCAGTAGAAATTTTGAATCTCAATCGAGATTAGATCCACGCCTGCTACGTTAACCATTAGTCAGACGGGACGTAGAAAGTGTGGACTTAATGTGCGGTCCTGTTTAGTTTACCATTTGAAAGACACGTTATGCGACTTGCCGTATTATCGCTTTTAGTAAATTCACATGAAACCGTACATAACAGTAACCACATGAAACCAGAGTATCTAAATAGATGCATGAACGTGGAGTCCGACAACTTTACTAAATGAAGTTTTAAAACTTACCGTTGGAAGAATAATGCGCTAGCAAACATCGAACACGATTAACTGCATGTAAGTCGAAAAAACGAAGACTTTTCAAAGTGTTGTTGTATGGTTTAAGTAACACAAAATGAAAATCAACGTGGTACAGTGTAGATAGGGCAAGCAATTAACTAGGTCACAGAAAACAAAGAATCTGGATCGGACACAAGTCAAAACGTACCAAAACTTAAGCGTACCCAACAAAAACGGACCCATTTTTGGTCAAAACGAACCCATATCGAAACGTACCCATAAAAATATATCCTTATTTTGGTCAGACCGTACCCTTATTTATAAAAACATTACTTAATATAAAATTATGCAAAATGTAATAATTATGTATGTTGTACAAAGTTTAAATTTATCTTCATTTCTATATAAATAAAGTAGGTGAATGTCGTAGTGACTTAACTGAATTAATATCATATCTGTATAGTTCTGCTTCCAATACATAGTACCGATTGATATAATTTTTTAACAACCCTTGTCAAAAGTTATCTTTAAAAACAACAAAAACAAAAAACAAACAAAAACAAACAGACTCTGGCAGCTAAAAGTTATGTTGGTGTAATATCGCCTGTCATTATATATAATTAATGTTAATAATGAGTAATAATTCGAAAAGACCTTAAGTTAAACGAAAAATTCAGTGGCAGCTCGCCGGGTACCAGTTTATGAAAAGCTTTAATGTTACCCTCCTATGACCGATAACACGATACTTCGCAGTCAATCTAATTAAAATTAGCTCCACTATTACATGTGGATCTAACAGCAACCCGTTGGAGCTTATGTCCAGTTGACCTTTGATTCGACCAATCAAAACCTTACTTGCCAAATCATGCCAGTGATTTGAAAAGAATTTGAAAACATTCGGAATTATGCCGAGGGTATACGAAATGATTCTGGTGAATTACGAAGTATGCCGGAAACTAATTTCAATATAAAATTTTATATAAAATTCGTTTCTAGACGAAAATAAAACCGTGATGGTATAGCCATAAAATCTGTTTATACTAGTATACAATCCAAAGTTTATTACTGCACCCCCCCCCCCCCCACCCCCCCGAGCTAATTTTAATCAGATTGTTTCGCAGTAGGCCCGTGTGCGTTAATTATGACCGACTTCTGCTATCTATGATAATCTTATGTAATAATCATACTCTTCACAGGTGGCTAACGTAGACTACTGGTAATTGTTTACAGATACACTAAGAACACGTGATTCACATTATTTGAGCCATATTATTTATACGTGAATATTTTATATGGTATTAATTAATATCGTTAGAATTAGTTTCCAATACAGTCTTGGGCTGTTGTATGTGAAAAAGATGTCCAAATTAAATTGTTATGGCATGGTTACGTTTTCACCAAAATTGGGTTCCTTTTGGTTAGATACGTTTAGATTTGGGTACGTTTTTACCAGCTACAACTATATGAGGTTCCAATGTACTAAATGAATTCCTCTTGCTTATAATGTTAACATTTATTAATAAAACTGATATAAGTGTAACAGACCAGTGGAAAGTATATTATTGTCTGTAATGAAATAGACTAGTGGAAAGTCTGGGTTATTTTTACTGGCTGCAATGCATTTCATTATGTGCATTATACGGTCGCACGTGCATTGCGAGGGCAGTGATCTCCAGCCAATGGGAGACGGCTGCACTGCAGTGAGAGACAAATAAAAGCGGTTAGCGACGAGCGTTCGAGGACTTCCGCTGGGAACGTGATTGGGTCGGTAGGTAAAACTGTATGAGTAAATGTTAGGTTAATTGGGGCTGGGGGTGGTCGTCATTTACTGTAGATTGTTATTTAATACATTCGACAGTGAACACTGCAATTATATGTTATGTTTTGTGTTTTGATAATTATGTACTAAATATTATTATTTCAATTGGTGTTTGTGTTTTATTACATGTAGTAATTACAGCATCCGGGTGAATTTCGAATCTGCGTGGATGAGCGCCCGTGAGGGAGCCTCCATCTCCTGTCAACATTAACTTGTTGAGGGTTGAGGGTGATTGACGCTCACTCGTGGCCGTCCTTACATTTGGCGCTGTGAGTAGGATAGGTTGTCCGTAATTACATACTTTATGCAGTGGTCATTGTCAAACAGTTTCGTACTTGAACGACACGTTAGGGAGTTATTATTAGTATAGTAATTATTATAGTAATATGGATAACGATACGCCCGTACCGAAATGTTGGTCGTTAAGTCGGGGCAGGGACGTCACGATACACTGATGCATCGATGTATCAGGATATTACTTCTGACGATACGATATTATATATACGATACACTTGTTTGTTTTTCGATTCTTATTTTGATCATGTATATATTTTTATTTTTATTTCGTATCTATTTACGGGGTGTGTGTGGGGGTGTGTGTGGCGGGGGGTGGGGGGTGGGTGTTGTGTGTGAGTTATAGATGATTTGTATATTGATTGGTCAGTCTTAGTTTGTTCTTTGTTTGTCCACCATGAGGACAACCCTTACTGTGGAATTCTTTACCTTTACATGTTATGAACAGACACAGACAGACCTTACAAATTCCTCCTAGATTCCTCCTCTTCCTCAACCCCCTGGAATCGTCATCGCCACTATTTTTACCATCCAGAGGCCTAATTCACTAAACTCTCGCAACTTTGTGATCTCGCAGTGCCATGCTAAAAGACTTGTAAAGAGGATGCTTTGTTGTCTAGCAGATCCTAAGAGACCTTTGTGAATTAGGCCCCTGATTACCAACTGAACAGCATCAAGCGGCTTGTCAGTTATGTATCGATATAGGGTCCCATCTAATGCCATTTACGTGACCAGGCCTACATTAGGTCCCTGATTACCAACTGAACAGCATCAAGCGCCTTGTCAGTTATGTATCGATATAGGGTCCCATCTAATGCCATTTACGTGACCAGGCCTACATTAGTGTATAGTACTCAGTAGTAAATGAACATAGTGAGCACACTGATTAATTAATAATCAGCCATTGGATATCAAACACTTGATAATTCTGATTTTTTTTCCTTCAGAGGAAACCCGCTACATGTTCCCATTAATTAGTACCAAGAGATCTTTTCTATGGACTTTACCACAGACAGTCTTTGATAAATTAATCGGCTTAGTCGAGCATTGCTCGTTTGAACTATTTTACCAATTAATCAAGTACATTTTTGTTCAGTACAGTGATTCGTTTGCAACCTTATATAGCTGTACATGTTTGGTAATTGTTATCAAGATTCGGACATTTTTATTTAATTCGGGCGACTACAAAACTGGGAGCCCGTACTTCTATGTAACCAGTTTAGCAAAAAGTATCCGATTTAGTGCTCGAAGCACAGTGTACATGTTGATCGATTATTAAGCATTAAAGGGACAGACCCTATTTTGAACCCGTGAAACTTAACACTATGTTTAGTTAAAGGGACAGACCCTAGTTTCAACCCGTGAAAATTAACACTAAGTTTAGTTAATCTACAAACCTGTAACACATTTGGATAAAGTTACAATTGGGTGAAACATGAGTCTGTGACTTTGAAATGGTGAAATACCCTCTAAAAATAGACCAAAACTCGACTCCATAACTGTTACTTCTTAAACGCACGTGCGTTTTTTAAAATATGAGAAATGCATTTTTTGATATTAAAAACACCAAGATGACCAAAAACACTTCGAATGTACGGAAGTGGATAATCTAAACAATAAAATCTAAGTAAAGTATGATTTCAGTTATCAAAAACGGTTCTAATAGTAAAAAAATATGCCTTAGTGTTTAAAAACAAGGGTATGTCCCTTTAATTATTATTATCAGTTCGATCACAAATACATTTGAAACAAGTCGCAACACTAAATGATAATATCCTGTCTACGTTCAGTAACAATTTGATTTTATTCCCCTATGTTTTCGTTCAGTTTTACGTGATGTGCAACATTTAATCTTGTGGACGTTTTACTGCTCTGTCTTGTTGTGTTCAGCATAACTAACTAACACGCAGACGCTGGTGTGTTATCTGGATTAACAAGACAGCAGGAAAGCGCCTGTGAGCCTGTCATGTCTGGTTTTAGGGCCAAATTTATTGATCAAATACCGGGAGTCTCCCGCGGAATACGGGATGGTTAACCGGTCTGCTTAGGGGGGTTACGTGCACGTTCAGAGCAAGCTGTTGTAGCATACACCTGTCATGGGCGCAAGTGTTGGCTTACGCTTACTCTTCCGTATATGCAAGGGAGCACAGACCGCCCTAGCCAAAGTACTCTGACGGTAAGAGAGATAGACGGACATTTGGACAGTTAGGCTATCAACGCTCTCTAACCGTTAGCCCGAGTACTCTGAGGTTCGGTATTCTGACGGTAAGAAAGCTAGACGAACATTTGGATAGATATCAACACTCTCTAACCTCTAGCCCGAGTACTCTGACGGTAAGAGAGCTAGACGAACATTTGGAGTTATCAACACTCTCTAACCTTTAGCTCGAGTACTCTGACGGTAAGAGAGCTAGACGAACATTTGGAGTTATCAACGCTCTCTAACCTTTAGCCCGAGTACTCTGACGGTAAGAGAGGTAGACGGACATTTGGACAGTTATCAACGCTCTCTAACCTTTAGCCCGAGGACTCTGACGGTAAGAGAGGTATACGGACATTTGGACAGTTATCAATGCTCTCTAACCTTTAGCCCGAGTACTCTGACGGTAAGAGAGCTAGACGGACATTTGGACAGTTATCAACGCTCTCTAACCTTTAGCCCGAGTACTCTGACGGTAAGAGAGGTAGACGGACATTTGGAGTTATCAACACTCTCTAACCTTTAGCTCGAGTACTCTGACTGTAAGAGAGCTAGATGAACATTTGGAGTTATCAACACTCTCTAACCTTTAGCTCGAGTACTCTGACGGTAAGAGAGCTAGACGAACATTTGGACAGTTATCAGCGCTGTCTAACCAGTTATCAACGCTCTCTAACCTTTAGCCCGAGTACTCTGACGGTAAGAGAGCTAGATGAACATTTGGAGTTATCAACACTCTCTAACCTTTAGCTCGAGTACTCTGACGGTAAGAGAGGTAGACGAACATTTGGACAGTTATCAACGTTCTCTAACCGTTAGCCCCGAGTACTTTGACGGTAAGAGAGGTAGACGAACATTTGGACAGTTATCAACGTTCTCTAACCGTTAGCCCGAGTACTCTGACGGTAAGAGAGGTAGACGAACATTTGGACAGTTATCAACGCTCTCTAACCGTTAGCCCGAGTACTCTGACGGTAAGAGAGATAGACGAACATTTGGACAGTTATCAACGCTCTCTAACCGTTAGCCCGAGTACTCTGACGGTAAGAGAGATAGACGAACATTTGGACAGTTATCAACGCTCTCTAACTGTTAGTCAGAGTACGTTAGCCCGAGTACTCTGACGGTAAGAGAGCTAGACAGACATTTGGACAGTTATCAACACTCTCTAACCGTTAGCCCGAGTACTCTGACGGTAAGAGAGCTAGACGAACATTTGGACAGTTATCAACACTCTCTAACCGTTAGCCCGAGTACTCTGACGGTAAGAGAGTTAGACGAACATTTGGACAGTTATCAACGCTCTTTAACCGTTAGCCCGAGTACTCTGACGGTAAGAGAGTTAGACGAACATTTGGACAGTTATCAACGCTCTTTAACCGTCGGAGACCAATCTATATAAATTCTGCGCAACTGTCTCCCAACTGTTTTCGCGAAGCGAGTAGACGTGTTTACGTGCGCTCGCGAGGCCACGTGGACATATATATCGGACTTTAAACTTTTAGACCTTCGTTCAAAAGTTTATGTCGAAATTACTTCTTTTTTTTTAAATATTATTAAATAGTCCGATCCTCTCTTCTTTCTCTTATTTATTTTTGGACTGTCCTTCTAAAATGCTCCAAATTATATAAATATTCGACCGAGCAGTCAATTCTTTTTATTTTTGGCGTGTAATATTTTTTTTTATTTTTTTTTATTCTATTAACTTTTTTTTACCAATTGCTATTTTCAAAATTCTGCCCATTTTCAACTCTAACCCCCCCCCCCCCCCCCCCCCATCTTATCTAATTTCTTTTTGACCACCCGATCTAATCTAGCGACCAAATTTAATGAGTAGAATTTTCTTTATTAATTATATTAGAGATGCGCATCAAAATATTTAAAGGCCCACTATTTAATTTTTGGATGTAAATTTCAAAATTGTCCGCTTATTTTATTTCTGTCCCGGGACAAGCCCCTGGCTATCCAGAGACAGGCCCCGGGACGGACATGCTCGAAACTCTAGTGGTATATGAGCATGTACAAATTATTCGCACTCGCAGTCTCTGCCTACCAAACGGTAATCAAAGATTCCCGCTCTAATACAACAACATTCCTGTTTGACGTTAAATACCGTAACATCGATCATTTTCGAGTTCCTTGATTTAAAAAACCCCCAAACATATTAATCACTAGGAAAGGAAAGGAAATGGTTTATTTAACGACGCACTCAACACATTTTATTTACGGTTATACGGCGTCGGATATTAATCACTAATACACACACTACAGGAAGAAACCCATCAGCAAATACGTGTTTAACCGGAACATTATTGAACAGGGGTGCTGTCGGGTTTCTTCGTGTGTGTATTAGTGATTAATATGTGAAACAAAAATTTAATCAAGGAACTCGATGAAAATTGGAAAAATGCGTGAATTTCATGTGGTGATTTGACGCATAATTTGTTGCGGTTCGCCGAAAGAAAAGTTGAGCTATTTGTTTTGTGGACTTTATTTTATCTAATGAGCAGCCTCAGTGTTGTCGTGGTTACGCCATGGGACATAAGGCTGTTAGGTACAGGGTTCGCAGCCCGGTACATTCTCCCACCCAGGGCGAGTTTTAACGACTCAGTGGGTAGGTGTAAGACCATTACACCCTCTCTTCTTTCTCTCTTCCTCCCCCCCCCCCCCCCTCCCCCCCCCCCCCCCTCCCCCTCTCTCTCTCTCTCACTCTCACTAACCACTAACCACTAATAACAACAACCACTGTCCTGGACAGACAGACCAGATAGCTGAGATGTGTGCCCAGGACAGCGTGCTTGAACCTTAATTGGATAAAAGCACGAAAATAAGTTAAAATAAAATTAGCAGGGCCCCGTTCCACGAAGCGATCTTAGCACTAAGATCGCCTTAGAGCATAAGGTAGTTATGAACTTAAGGTGATCTTAGGGCTAAGATCGCTTTGTGGAAAGGGGCCCAGGTCGTTGTTGCAATCTGTTAGACGCGTTTATGCACTTCGCCACATCGGGAACCAATAAAATCGTTCACCAACTTTAATATCGTTACTCACTGTCACTGAACGCTGTGCGATTTGTTTCAAATTAAACAACTGCAGTTTGTCAGATTTCTCTTGCACAACAACAAAATGGCATGTCAAATATCGTTTTTATTAATAATCCATACATTTTAATATAAAAACTGACACTTTGGAATAATACATAAACATGTAATCGATAACTGCGTAACGGACATGCAATTGATATGTTGTGGCAAAAGACGCGGACTTGTCACATTCTGTTAAGATCACTGATACACTGGGGTTACGGTCACGGGCACACCGAGTTTAAGGTCACCGACACGCCAAGGTTAAGGTTATTGACACACTGGGTTAGACTCACTGACACACCGAGGTTAAATTCACTGACATATCGTGGTTACGATCACTGACATACCGAGGTTTAGATCATTGACATACCAAGTTAAACTCACTGACACAATGAGGTTAAGATCACTGACATACCGGTTACGATTACTGACATACCGAGGTTACGATCACTGACATACCGAAGTTACGATCACTAACACACTGGGGTTACGCTCACTGACATACCGGGGCTATACTCACCAATATTGTGGTTACGTTTACTGACACACTGGGGTTATGATCATTGACACACTGGGATTATGCTCACCTATATTGTGGTTACGCTTACTGACACTGGGGTTACCCTCACTGACAGACTGGGGTTACGCTCACTGACACACTGGGGTTACCCTCACTGACACACTGGGGATACGTTCATTGACACACTGGGGTTACGCTAACTGACACACTGGGGTTACGCTCACTAACACACTTTTTAATTTAAGTGTTCTCTTCTTTTTTTTATCTAGCTGAAGACGTTTCCGTATCAATGTGCTCTAAAGCTGTTTTGGGACGATCCTGAAATCTCAGAATGTCAGTGAATATACAGTGAGTGTCTTCTTTTTTTCACCTTCCCCTCTTTATCTTACCGCTATACATGTACACATGTTATAATTTTATTATTGTTGTATATTGTAAGACGATGATTCAAGGCACCCCAACCTTGACATTGCCAGGTTTAGAAAAAAAGAAGAAAAAAAGAAAGAATATACAGTGAGTATTCCTTTTGAAAATACATCTATACGACAAGCACGTTATCCCCAATCACACCTTCTTAACCCCCCCCCCCCCCACCCCCACTACCTTTTATATTTTTGGTTGTGTCCACCGCCCCCTCCCCATCTGGGTACCCATCAATATAGAATCCTGGCTTGCCTAATGACGTCATCATTTTTTAATAATTAGTACGGTAACGTCACGGTATTTTTACAAATTAGATATAATAAAAAGATAAAATTTTATTTGATTTTAAATTGATTCTTCCTCTCTTTTTTAATGTGATGATCTAGTATGATGAATACATTGATTCCCTGAGTCCGTTTCTAAGAAATTCTCGACATAGATTGTCATCGTGTCTGGCCTTGTACATCATGGCGTTCAAGATTGCGTGTTCCGTGACGGCGCACGATGCAAGGGAGATAAACGCTGTCAGCGACATCAGGCCACGGATCCCGTTGTTAATATCTAACCCTGAAGGGGGAAAAAAACACAATTATATAAATATATTAATTTTAAACATAATAATTAATATAATAACAAACATAACTAAATGTTCTTTTATGACAATGTATGGTTTGTCGGTCTAAAACTTTTTTAGTTTATTATTTGAAAGAGTAATTATTTCACATCTAGTAATATAGTCCCGCACTCTACAACAACAACAAACAACAACAACAACAACAGACATTTTAACAACTAAGATCAAAATGGATGTACATAAATGAATATTCTAAGCTTGAAACTGAGTTTTAACCAAAATTACAGAATAATGTTTTAAATGAACCATGTCCTTTTAATAATGAATATATTATGTATTATTTTCCAGTTTTCATGGGTGCTTGAATCTGACGACAAACAAAAAACCAACAACATATTCCATTGTCAAAATCGTATCTCTGCACAAGGCAGAGTCGAAAGCATGTTAGGCAAAGTCGTTTTTGATTCCACGATCCACTATTAGGTGCTCGTTCTTAGAAGGACTGCCACTCTCCTAGGAGATCCGTAACAGAATGTTTCATCCCATAGGAGAACTGCCACTCCCGAGACTAGCTTAGAATCCGAAGCAGGCAAGGTCCGGAGACACTGCACTTTCCAACTCTGAAACTGAGGTGGCCTGAATGTGTTTCAACTCTCGATTTCCCCACTGGCGTAGCCAGGAGGGTCATGGGGCCATGCTTCCCCCAATCACACCAACTGTTTTTTTCCTACCACAACTTATATTTGCCTGTTGCTCCATAAGAGTACCAGTGCCACCCTCCTCACTCACGCGCTTCCCGGTATAAAATCATGGCTATACGCCAATGCCCTCCAATTTGAAGGAAATGTTTTATTTAACGACACAGTCAACACATTTTCTATACGGTTATATGGCGTCGGACATATGGTTAAGGATCACGCAGATATTGAGAGAGGAAGGAACCCGCTGTCGCCACTTCATGGGCTACTCTTTTCGATTAGCAGCAAGGGATCTTTTATATATGCACCATCCCACAGACAGGATAGTACATACCACGGCCTTTGTTACACCAGATGCACATGGAGCATTGGCTGGAACGAGAAATAGCCCAAATGGGCCCATGACTGGAATCGATCCTAGATCAGGCGAGCGCTGCATCACTGAGCTACGTCCTGCCCCTCCAAGTTGAAAGACGAATTAATAAATGTTCCTCCTACCCCCCCCCCCCCCCCCCCCCCCCCCCCCACCCCAGTTGCTGGTATCTACCGACGTATATAGTTTTACGACATTTCGCTCAACATGTAGACCAGAAACAAATTATTATAACACCGCTCCCAGCTGGCACTTCCGTTGTGGGTTTTTTTTTAAACAGCCCCATCCCCTCTACTTCCTTGTCGGTGAGTTTAGTCTTGGGTATAAAGTTTAAAATGAATAACCGGATAACGTCACGCTAATGTTTTTCCTCACACGAGGGACTCGTGTTCTTAATTGGAAGAAACTCATTCGCTGATTACAGAAAGTCATCTCGGTTCCAAGCTGCCTGGGTAACGCCCCGAGGGATTAGTTACTTCTCCTTGTTAGTGGGTTAAACACATTTCTTATCCTTGTACGTGACAATAACGGAGTCGCAAACAAGCTCATAAAAGCGTGTGTCATATTATTAGTTACATTAACGGTTGCAGAGGGACACTACATAAAAATTACGATAATACGTCAAACGTCTATGCAAGAAGCAGGAACATTACATTTTGTCATGATATACTTTTCTTTTTTTGTATCCCGGCGCTTTCCTTTGCATTCCACAAATGCTTTCGCTATCACATAGAACTGAATTTGCATTACGTTATATTAATACTTAAAAACACAAAAACCTTTTAAGTTAGGATTGTCTTTGTTAGGATTCGAAACCATAACGTTTGGCGTAGTGTACCATTTCTTGATAAATTGTTGCGCCTAGACTACTAGTATATATGCATACATCATAAAGCAAACGTATATCTTAAGTTCATACGGTTTGTTTTGTTTAACGACACCACTGGAGCACATTGATTAATTAATCACTGGCCACTGGATGTCAAACATTTGGTAATTCTGACTGGTAGTCATCAGAGGAAACCCGCTACATTTTCCCCAATGCAGCAAGGGATCTTTTATATGCACTTCCCCACAGACAGGAAAGCACATACCACGGCCTTTGACCAGTTGTGGTGCACTGGTTGGAACGAGAAAAAAATAATAATTTGAATGGATCCACAGAGGTGGTTCGATCCTGCGACGCAAGCACCTCAGGCAAGCACTCAATCGACTGAGCTAAATCCCGCCGCAAGTTAATACGGAATGGAATGAAAGTAGCCGCTATGGAAAGTATATGGGAAGCCGTTACAACAGAGACGTAGTCATATACAGGTACTTCAGTAGCTTTGTTGATTTTTTTTTCAGTAAAAAAAAAAGTTTGAGTTAATACAAACAATAGTATCATAAGAAACACACTTTCTTACACACCCGTTGGTGAGAACACCATGCATTATTTTTAATAACACATGGGTTGTTAACACACGTAAAGGCACACGACTCTGGCTGCTCGTAGGTGATGACCAGGGCCCCGTTCCACGAAGCGATCTTAGCCCTAAGATCAACTTAAATGCATAGGGGAGCTATGCGCTTAAGGTAATCTTAGGGCTAAGATCGCTTCGTGGAACGGGGCCCTGGTCACCAGTGTCATGCAGCCAATGAAAACCAACACGGTGGAAATAGATTACACTGTGACGTATAGTTAACCTAACAATCATGTGTCTGTGACGCGTAAGTTAGCTACAAGTGCAACGGCTGTAAATAACTTTTAGTCGAAAAAAAAGATGTCAAAATTTGCTTAAAACCTGGTTTTTGAGGATATGTAAGAAATAGAATAATACATTCGTGTCCATTAGATACCGTTTATCTCACAAGTCGTTTAAAAACGTATCAAACTCGCGCGTTCGCTCGTTAGATACATTTTAAAACAACTTGTTGTGAGATAAATGGTATCTAACGGCCACTCATGTATTATTCTCTATATGTAATTCAAAAACAATGTTACAGTGACAGCAAGCTCGGAATAGTCTCTTCATATTGACGCTGTTTAGCCACATTTGGATGATGCTCCTATAACTACTATACCCATATAACGCGTGGTCGATAAAGCATTGTGTAATGAATGATTCTGCGTGTATTGAGAAATAACCTTCTGGAGTACAGAGGAACTAGTTTTTAAGAGAACAAAATATCCAATCTAGAATGATGGCAAGCTTCATATAATATAACACACAGGAAAGGCTGACGTAACAAGGTTTCATATCCATTACCAGTACAGAAAAACACCTGATTTCCGAGCAGAAACCGCGCGCTGTCATTATCCTTGGCATTTGGTGAAACGTGCTTCAGTGAAATAGCATTTATAATTGGGCGAAAGCACGACTTTTGATCAGCTATGATTATTCCGCCCTGAGCCTGTGATTGACATCCAGTAGCCGAGATAGCTTTTGTGTGCACGTGCGCCCAGAGGCGTGAAGGGGAGGGGGGGGGGGGGGGGGGGGGGGGGGGGGGAGAGTTGCACATTACGTACGAACTTGGAAGAGTATACACGAGAGGGAAGGGGGTCGCTGACAGAATAAATACGCCAAATTTATTATTTTTAAATTGGGGTGTGTGTAAAACGTTTCAGCACTGACGTTCGATTTACGCCCGCACATGGTGGGAGGGTGTAATGATCAAACGTAGCCTACGAAAGATGTACATGAGTGATAGAAGAGGCGTTAAAAATATCCAAGAGTTTGTGCGTACGTATGTTATGGTTGGCCCCTACTAGCTTGCTGTTAGATATTCGTTCGTTCGTTCGTTCGTTCGTTCGTTCGTTCAATCAATCATTCTATCAATCAATCATTAATTAATTTATTCATTCATTCCCCAGTTTTGTTGCTATTGAAATTAAGAAACACTTGGCTCGGTTATTACATGGATGGAATTCCAGCCTGATATTACTGAGCACTGCTATACAACTTGTATATCAGTATTAATAAAAAGTAAAGTTTGTTTTATTTAACGACGCCGCTAGAGCACATTGATTTTTAATATTATCATCGGCTATTGGACGTCAAACATATGGTCATTCTGACACTGTTTTTAGAGGAAACCCGCTGTCGCCACATAGGCTACTCTTTTTTACGACAGGCAGCAAGGGATCTTTTATTTGCGCTTCCCACAGGCAGGATAGCACAAACCATGGCCTTTGTTGAACCAGTTATGGATCACTGGTCGGTGCAAGTGGTTTACACCTACCCATTGAGCCTTGCGGAGCACTCAATCAGGGTTTGGAGTCGGTATCTCGATTAAAAATCCCATGCCTCGACTGGGATCCGAACCCATTACCTACCAGCCTGTAGACCGATGGCCTGCCACGACGCCACCGAGGCCGGTCAGTATTAATATGTCCGTGGTATATTGTATCTTGTCTGTGGAACATCGTATATTAAATACCTTTTTTAGCCGGTTGTTAAGAGTAGCTTGTGTGATAAAAACGGATTTGCTTTCTTAAATACAAATGTATTAATTTCTTCCTTACAAAAAGTCCTTTGACCTTGGTTTTTAGTACATCATTGTCATCACCGGCCTCGGTGGTGTCGTGGTTAAGCCATCGGACTTACGTCTGGTAGGTACTGGGTGTTCGCATCCCGGTACCGGCTCCCACCCAGATCGAAGTTTTAACGATTCAATGGATAGGTGTAAGGCCACTACACCTCTTCTCACTAACTAACTACCAACAATTAACAACTAACCCACTGTCCTGGACAGACAACCCAGATAGCTGAGGTGTGCGTGTCCCTGACAGCGTGCTTGAACCTTAATTGGATATAAGCACGAAAATAAGTATAAATGTAATGAATTCATCGTCATCATCGTTACCACCATAACTACCATCACCATGACTGCGACCATGATAGACAGTAAATATAACGGTGCAGAGAATTCATGACTGGCAGCGTATGCAAGCTATAAGATGTTGTTATCTTGACCTTTGACCAGAAGGGGTTAAAATGCAAATTTTAGAGAGTTTAGGCAACGCATGTATTTGACATACGGTGCCAAATCGTAACCCGTTTAGATAGCCATTCGAGCTAACTATGGTCTTATTCTACTATACACCCGATAACGAATCATTGACACTGACGTTTAACACTTTTTCCCCCACATACAATTTCGTTTAATACCAATAATCACTGAGGCGGAAAGATTAGGGATAGGAGATTTAGACAGGACCTACATATTTAGTCTTCCCATAATTAGTACAACCCATCTGCGTATCTCATGTTTTCTTCAAACTACAGACAGACAGACAGACAGATATTTTATTAAAGTTTAACCCACAATATTACATAAATACATAAATATTCTTAATAAAATAATAAAGAAGCTACTTCTTATGGAGTTACGAGAGACTAAAACGGAAAAAACTATTAAAATAAATGCTTATTATAATAAAATACACAGTAGAGATAATAAAAGTCTTGAAATATATACATGTATTAACCATATAAAAACCATTTACGTCTTTTTAAAATATAATAACAGGTTTTGGCGCATAAAACAGATATACGTGAATCGCTAAAAAACCCACATAAAATTTGTCTCTTTCCGACATTTGATAAAAATCGTCAATTAAAAAAGTAGCTTCTAAAAACAGCGGAACACAACTTTATTTAATCTCAATTGGCTACCATTCGGTGACATCAGAGGAACATAATATAACACAATAAATACAATTAGTCAAAATAGACATTACTGGAATTTAGACTTTGGACAATGTACACTGTATTAACTTCGGGCGAGCTACTCAAGTGTATGGATTAAAGGAAAAAAAAGGTATATAAAAATACAAACAGATGAATGTTAAATGTTCAAAAGTGCGTTTTGTTTAACGTTTAACGTTTTGTTTAATCATCGGCTATTGTATGTAAAACATTTGGTAATTTTGACATAGTCTTAGATAGGAAACCCGTTAAATTTAGTAGCAAGGGATCTTATATGCACCATCTCACAGACAGGATAGCACATACCAAGGCCGTTGATATCGTGGTGCATTGGCAAAAACGAATGTTCAAACGAGAAAATTACATAGACTCTACCGGAATTACATTTTGGACAATATAGACTGTATATGCTGCAGTTATTATCTTTGGACGTATAATTTATGTGCCTGTGATTGTCTTTGGCGAGCTACTCAAGTGTGCTGCTTCAAAGCATGGGCATGGGTAATGTTTGGCGTGCTTACTTCAGAAAAGTGTTCAAGCACGCATTTCGTGGGTACAATATTTGGCTTCGCCAGAACGTTCTTTCCGTGACAGGGTTTTAGATCACAAACATGGCTACTTTAGTAACAAGAGTAATTAGAGTGTGTCACGTCAGTGTTGTGACATGAAAATCGGCAGAGTTTTCTCAGTGATCGACTAGTCACCTGTTTAAATTCTTGAATAAAATGAAACCCACGTGTATTACTCAAATCACACCTAAAACGTTTGTTTTGTTTAACGACACCACTAGAGCACATTAATTTATTAATCGTCGACTATTGGATGTCAAACATTTGGTATTTTTGACATATAGTCTTAGAGAGAAAACCCGCTACAGTTTTCCATCAGTAGCAAGTGATCTTTTATATGCACCATCCCACAGACAGGATAGCACATACCACGGTCTTTGATATACCAGTCGTGGTGCACTGGCTGGAACGAGAAATAGCCCAATTGGTCCATAGACTGGGATCGATCATAGACCAACTGCGCTTCAGTTGAGCACTTTACCACTTTACGTCCCGACCCCTCAAATCACACCTGTATTAATTTCCAACCTACCTGTGTGAAAGTTGCCGCATCTCGCGGACTCCCCCTCCACTATAACGAACATGTCGTCATCTTCGAAATACGCGACCGTGTGCAGTCGCTGGAACAGTTTGAGCTCGAACAGTCGAGGACTGAATTTTAAATGTTTTATTGCGGTAGTTTCACTGAGCGTCACCTCACCCTGGCTCTTGTAGGTGTTGTAACATTTCACAAATATATTCCTCATCATCTGGAAAATAAGACAAGACCCTCAGGGAACGAATGGAAGAATGAATGAATGTTTAACGACAACCCAGCACAGACGTTCAGGTGATTCTGCAAACTGAGAGGCGCATAAATATAAGGACCTTCAGACATACTAATCATTGTTTTCCAATATATATATATATATATATATATATATATATATATATATATATATATATATATATTGTGATGGTGATGTATCAAATTGCGAAGGATATTCCTGATTTGGAAATCTATATTATTTTTCTGTCACCTGTTCTGAAGTTCACAAAAAGTTCAAATTTCCATCTCTTTAATATTTAACACCAAGAGCATGCTGAAATTTTAGACTCGAAGAAATGGAGCTGCAGTATTCAATATAGCCTCAGGAAGAGGAAGGGTAGAATTAAAAGTGTTCTTTTAAATGCGCGCGCATATGCATAGTCAAACACGCACACACACACACACACACACACACACACACAGAGAGAGAGAGAGAGAGAGAGAGAGAGAGAGAGAGAGAGAGAGAGAGAGAGAGAGAGAGAGAGAGAGAGAGAGAGAGAGAGAGAGATTGAGAGATTGAGAGAGAGAGAGAGAGAGAGAGAGAGAGAGAAAGAGAAAAACAAGACTGAGTGAGGGCGAGACATATATTTTGAGACAGAGAGATTGAGAGAGATATATTGAGAAAGAGAACGAAAGAAAGAAAGAAATGTTTTATTTAACGACGCACTCAACACATTTTATTTATGGTTATATGGCGTCAGATATATGGTTAAGGACCACACAGATTTTTAGAGGAAACCCGCTGTAGCAACTACATGGGCTACTCTTTCCGATTAGCAGAAAGGGATCTTTTATTTGCGCTTCCCACAGGCAGGATAGCACAAACCATGGCCTTTGTTGAACCAGTTATGGATCACTGGTCGGTGCAAGTGGTTTACACCTACCCATTGAGCCTTGCGGAGCACTCACTCAGGGTTTGGAGTCGGTATCTGGATTAAAAATCCCATGCCTCGACTGGGATCCGAACCCATTACCTACCAGCCTGTAGACCGATGGCCAAACCACGATGCCACCGAAGCCGGTAAAAAGAGAGAACGAGAACAAGGGGCTACTTCTGGTGCATATTGAAGGGTTTACTATGACAAATTACAATATTGGTAATTAATAATAATTTTTAAAACCACCACAAAAATTACAAAGATATTTTTTTTTTAAAAGACACCGAGAGAACTCACTCCTCTGTCTAACACCAGCCTCATCGTCTTGACCATGGGACATTCACTCTTGGGCACCAGGAGAGTCATGTACCGCTGTCTGCTGCTGCCGAATATCTTCAACGTAAAGCCTTCTGCTTTGCCGTTTTCGTCGAGGCTCGCGCCGTAAGCAGACAGGTCGAAGAAGAGATTGTGGACTCTCCTCTCGGGGAGGGGCAGGTGACACTTGTCGAGTCTCGTGATGCCCGCCACGGCACCGTAAGCCTTGTAGGAATGGTTGGCGAACTCGTCACTCAGTCCGAGAATCCTGGACGCCTGGCCGTCATTCCCGTCACACGCTATCACGAGAACTCGCCCGTGTATGCTTTCTATGTCTTTGATATTTTCTCTAGAAAACTGAAAGAATAAGAGAATTAAGAATTGAAAGGTACGAAATAAGCCATAGCTAAGGAAGGAAATGTTTTATTTAACGACGCACTCAACACATTTCATTTACCGTTATATGGCGTCAAACATATGGTTAAGAACCACACAGATATTGAGAGAGGAAACCCGCTGTCGCCACTTCATGAGCTACTCTTTTCGATTAGCAGCAAGGGATCTTTTATATGCACCATCCCATATATACATACCACGGCCTTTGATATACCAGTCGTGGTGCACTGGCTGGAACGAGAAACAGCCCAATGGGCCCACCGACGGGGATCGATTCCAGACCGACCGCGCATCGAGCGAGCGCTGTACCACTGGGCTACATCCCGCCCCTTTAAGTCGTAGCTAAGTCGTAGGCGTAGCTTAGTCGTAGGGCTAAGATCGCTTCGTGGAATGGGGCCCTGAACTACAAGATCAATAATTGTATCTGCGCATGAGACAGTCTAAAGACTGCTCCACGTACAGTATTTTGTTTAATGCATATAATTGATTTATAGCTACGTAGACATTCGAAGAAAACATTGGCTCATTTGTAGCTAATAACCTTAGATTCTTAAAATACAATGTATATGAAAAAAATATTGTAGTGAACGTTAGCAGAGAAAGGACGTATATTTCAAGATTTCGCGTAATTCTTGCGACTTTCTCTCTCTCCCTCTTTAGTATGCCACTTTGTTTTAATGCCATCTAGGTATTGGCAAAAAGGCAAAACTCGATAGGTCAACGTTCAAAGTGTTTTGGTGGGAACTATCCTCGAACCCCTCTCGCATTTTCGTGCTATCATAAAGGTGTTTGTATTTATCCCCAAGGCCATCAAACTGACAGTGCCCCCCCCCCCCCCCCCCCCCCCCTCCGTGCCAAATACATTCCACGGGACCTGTTCTAGAGGCCGAACGCACGCCGTCGCTCTCTAAGATTTGAATAGAATAGGATGAAAACCAGTATAATAGTTCGCGGGCGCTCGCCCTCCAGAACGCGCCCGTATGTTTGCTTCTCTAAGACGAACTGCAAGAAAGAGCTGCAGTCAAGGTCAGCCACAAGGCTGCCTATATGGATTTAAGATCATATTAATTATTAATTAATCAGCCCTATTAATTGTTAGTTATCCGTTTGTGAGAGAGTTGTAAACGGATTCGGTTGGAGTTCGCTATCATTAGACATTACTATTGATTATTGTTAGTAGCGACAACACAAAGTATTGTAATGAGGTAAATTATAGTGTTTATAATACCTGAACACTGGATAAAGTCAGACACACGCACATAAACACACACAGAGAGCTAGAGCTAGAGCGAGAGCGAGAGCGAGAGCGAGAGCGAGAGAGAGAGAGAGAGAGAGAGAGAGAGAGAGAGAGAGATAGAGATACGAATTATTTTGAAACTATGGAATATTTACCCATTAAAATACATTAAAACTAGGTCTATAACACATTCGTGGATTAAAACGTTCAATATTTAAACTATGAAACGTTCGCGGATTAATACACGAAGTATTCAAATTATTGCGCATTAATACTCATAAGTGCGTATATATACATAAATAGTTAAAATATCACCAATACATTTTGTTGCCATATGTTTAATTCACAATCAAGTTAGTATCTGTAAAAAAAAAATTAAACAACGGTGTCTCTATGTATATATAGTATTGTCAATGTCAACAACCTCGACTAAATGACCGCTCCGGACTCCCGTGACCGGGTTATGTTTCGCTCGCGGGAAGTTGGCGGCGGCCATGGGTCTTAATCGGATTATGTCGCAGACGTATCAGTTTATTTTCCCGCTGTCTCCAGAGCAAACAAAAAAAAGACATGTTTTATTTAACGACGCACTCAACACATTTTATTTACGGTTATATGGCGTCAGACATATGGTTATGGATCCACACAGATATTGAGAGAGGAAACCCGCTGTCGCCACTTCATTGGCTACTCTTTCCTATTAGCAGCAAGGGATCTTTTATTTGCACCATTCCACAGACATGGTAGTACATACCACGGCCTCTGATATACCAGTCGTGGTGCACTGGCTGGAACGAGAAATAGCCCAACAGGCCCACCGACGGGGATCGATCCCACACCGACCACGCATCGAGCGAATCTCCAGAGCATGTTTCTCTCACAGTTTAACAGACGTCATTAGTTGTTCCATTAAGTTTGATACACCGCATCCAGTAGCTATAATTAGTCACAGTGAAAGGTGAAAAAAACCACCAAACTAACTTTTACTGCAAACAATAGGAATCAATTAAAGGTGGATTATCGATAATGTTTTGTGGGGTGTTTTTTTTTTATAACACAAACATTCAAAATGGATTCTTCTGCTGTTTTATTCACATGTTTGATATCTAAACGTGACACGCTGGTATTTAAACAATATCTAAATCAAGTATATCGATCTGCTAGGGGCTGGTCCAGAATCGACCACATGGGTGGGTGGGGGCGTAATTCTTATTTTATACCTCGGGCAGTATTTGTTTTTAATAAAGTTTTAAGTTAAAAACGTGTTTGGTTAACGGCATTGTTAAAGTTTATTTTGTTTAATGACACCACAAGAGCATGTTGATTTATTGATCATCGGGCATAAGCGTACGAGACAGAGGAGCAACTCCCCCCCCCCCCCCCCCCCCCTTGGAGCAAATCTGTAAATTCGTGCAAAAACAATAGAGAAATTCGGGCAAAATGAGAAAACCTGAACACTTTTCACCATGTCTTTCATTATTCTACCCAAAATATTACAGTAAAACCTCTCAAGACCGGACCCTCTGTAAACCGGAATTCCCTCAAAACAGGACGTTTTACAGAGTCCCTTTTTAAAAACCAGGACAGAACATATCCTCTCTAAACTGGATCCTCTTTAAATCGGACATTTGTTTTGGTCCAAGGGTGTCCGGTTTAGAGGGGTTTCACTGTAGTTGTAACCCATGTAAAAGGGTGTGGCGAAACGTTTGTAACCCTAGGCTGTTTGGCAATAATACTAATATGAATAAACGTTGTAATCCAAATTCGGGCACTTTAGTTTAATTCGAGCAAAAATCAGCCTGCCTCCCCACCCCCCACCCCTACAAAAATGGAAGCCCGTACGCCTATGTCATCGGCTATTGGATGTCAAACATTTGCTTATTGTGACATATAGTCAAGAGGAAACCCGTTATTGCTTTCATTAGTAGCACGGGATCTTTTATATGCACTTTTCCAAAGACAGGACATAACACAGCCTTTGATATACCAGTTGTGGGGCACTGGTTGGGGAAAAACAACCAGAGAATGAATCCACTGAGGAGGTTCGATCCTATGACCAAAGCACCTCAGCCGAGCGCTCTACCCACTGAGCTAGATCCCGTCCCCCGCTTTAATAACATCTTCTTCTTCTTTTTTGGGGGGGGGGGTGGGGTGGGGGGTGTTATATCTACACCATACTATGCACATTTACTTGCTGTTCAATTAATAACAAAAATAGCCATGTGGTGGCAGTGGGGTTTTAGACCAAATGCCACAATCGCCATGATAGACACATACAGTATCTGCTGATTCAACATATTAATGTGCTGAGGTGTCGTAAAACAGACATTTGTTTCCCTGACAGTCGCCGAGGTCATCATTTCATTTCCCAAGCTGAAATAAAACTGTTTGTGAAAATAATTTGCTTAGCGATCGTCCAATAATCGAGTCGCGTGTAAACAGCATCACCTCGTTAAAACGCATTACCAACCCAGCACTATCTGTCATATTCCAGTCACACTCTCGGGGCGTTTTCATTACAGGAATCAATACGAAAAGATTTCATTGTACAAAAACTCCGGCTAGCGAATCGAGAAAATTAACTTTGATCAAACGTTTAGCTAAAATGGAATATAGACCATGTGATTCGCTTTTCATTTTCTCTTCGATTCATAATTAGTGTAAAGAAAATATTATAGTGCGCATGCGCATGTGAGATGCAGTATTAATGGGTTTCATGCAGTCGAAGGTACAAAGTTATATACGAAACAATAATAAAATTCTTATACATGTATTTTGTCACCTAAAAATTAATGTAAACTTGTTTAAAATTATTACACTTTTTTCGAATCATTTTGTGTGAAGAACATTATTCCAGAGTACATCTCACAGACATTAAAAAAAAAAATAATAATAATAATAATAATAATAATAATAATAATAATTTAATTAATTTATTAATTTCATTTTTTGTATTTTTGGATGACAATATACACGATTTCTTACTCTATCTAGAGAAAACCCCCACAATGTTTAAAATAAATTAATAATAATAATAATTATTATTATTAATAATATTATTAATAATAATAATAATAATAATAATAATAATAATAATTATTATTATTATTATTATTATTATTATTATTATTATTTTACATACATGGCAGTAGATCTTTTGATTTAGTTTTGACGGACTGTATACAATCGAATGAAAAGAACTGTCGAACAATTTGCACATACATACAGACAGACTGGTGGACAGACAGGCAGACTGGTGGACAGACAGACAGACTCATCTTTGTTTTTGATGTTTCTAAAATAATAGCCTACGGGTTCAACTACTCGATACTCGGTCATCGTGTGCCAAACAGAAATTTAGCCACTGGCAACGGAAATATTATTATAGAACGCTTTCATTTCGATTTCGCCTTTGGGACATAATTAGCGGAAATAAAACATAATACTGCGCATGCGTCAATGCGGAACTGGTGCCGCCAGTCCGTCATCTCCAGTTATTAGCTCAGTTTTCCGTCTTATGACAGATATTCGTGGAAGGTGATAAACACAATTAACTGCATTATTCTAAATATGGGGGGCGGGACGTAGCCCAGTGGTAAAGCGTTCGTTTGATGCGCGGTCGGTCTGCGATCGATCCCCGTCGGTGGACTCATTGGGCTGTTTTTCGTTCCAGCCAGTGCTCCATAACTGGTGTAACAAAGGCCGTGGTATGTACTATCCTGTCTGTGGGATGGTGCATATAAAAGATCCCTTGCTGCTAATCGAAAAGAGTAGCCCATGAAGTGGCGACAGCGGGTTTCCTCTCTCAATATCTATGTGGTCCTTAACCGTGCTTATAAAACTTAAAATCTAGACTTTAATAAAATCCAGACTTTAACGTAATGCTATTTGAATGGCGTTGCCATGACGTTAAAGTCTGGACTTGATTAAAGTCTAAACTTTAAGGTTTATAACCACGGGGCCATATGTCTGACGTCATATAACCGTAAATGACAAAATGTGTTCAGTGCGTGATTAAATAAAACATTTTCCTTCCTTTCTTCCTGTTCTAAATTTGGTAGGAAATAACTGAATACTGATTGACAGACAGGCAGACAGACAGACACATTCTTTATTTACGTCTCACCTTGTGTACAGATTAAAAACCAAAGTTAAAGTTTGTTTTGCTTAACAACACCACTAGAGCACATTGATATATTAATCATAGGCTACTGGATGTCAGACATTTGGTAATTTTGACAGTTTTAGAAAGGAATCGCGTTACATTTTTCCATTAGTAGCAAGGGATATTTTAGGTACACCATCCCACAGACAGGATAGTACATACCACGGCCTTTGATATACTAGTCGTGGTGCACTGGCTGTAACGATAAATAGCCCAATGGGCAAACCGACGGGGATCAATCCTAAACCGACCGTGCATCAAGCGAGCGCTTTAGCACTGGGCTACGTCCCGTCGTGATTAAAAACCAAATGTTTAACAATAATAATAAAAGAATACAGCAATAAAAGTACACAAGCCACTTATATAGAGTTATGAGAGACTTTATAACTATATATTAAAAGATTATCAGTAAAATACTGATTAACTGTGAATGTTCTAGCACGTTCTACATTTAAGATAATCAAAATACCACGCCATAACGATAATCTGCATGTGAGATACTCATTACAACCAATCAGGCGAGTGATCTTTTGTGACGTCATACTCATTATATCCAATCATACGACTCGTCTGTCGTGACATACTTATTTATGACGTATGCACGAATAAGAACTACTTTACACGTAGTACCTGAAGGTACTGCCTGTAAAGTTCCTATCCGTGCATACGTCTATAATTCAATACACTAGATGTCTTCACATTATTAAAGGACACATTTCAGTTTTAATCGAAGGGAGGGGGCTGCGTCTCATTTTAGAGTTTCCAATCAGGGATCCACGACTGGTATATCAAAGACTCAAAGACAGCGGTGTGTGGTCTGTGGACACTGCATATAAAACACTCTTCGTGAAAATCGATAAGCTTAACTGTAAAATTAAACATTCTTTCATTCTTTCATTCATTCATTCATTCATTCATTCATTTTATTCTTGCCGTTAAAGTTTGTTTTCTTTAACGACACCACTAGATCACATTGATTTATTAACCATCGGCTATTACATTTGATAATTTTGACTTATACTTTTAGAGAGAAAACCCGCTACATTTTTCCATTAGAAGCAAGGGATCTCTTATTGCACTATCCCACAAACAGAACAGCACACACCACGGCCTTTGATATATCAGTTGTGGTGCACTGTCCAGAACTAGAAATAGCCCAATCGGCCCACCGACGGGGATCGATCCCAGACCGACCGCGCATCAGGCCAGCGCTTTACCACTGGGCTACGTCCCGCCCCAGTCCTTGCTATTAAAGGAATGCCGTTTCAGTTTGACCCGGAAAGAGGTGTAGCTGATTTGGAAACTTCCACAGTTCACCACTGGTATATGAAAGTCCGTGGTATGTGAGGTATTGTCTGCGGAAAAGTATTTATGAAAGATCCCTTGCTGCTAGCTGACTGCAGGTTTTTATGTAGTATAGTCAACATGTCACCATTATCATCTGAAAGATTAAACAAAATAGATGATGATGTTGATGATGATGATGGTGGTGACGACGACGACGATGATGATGATCATCATCATCATGGTGACTTTTCCAGGTACGGTTTAATTGATTGATTTCAACTTATTTTCGTGCTTATATCCAATTAAGGTTCAAGCACGCTGTCCTGGGCACATACCTCAACTGTCTGGGTTGTTTGTCCAGGACAGTGGGTTAGTTGTTAGTTGGTTAGTGAGAGAGAAGAGGCTGTAGTGGCCTTACACCTACCCATTGAGCCCTTAAGAACTCACTCTGGGTTGGAGCCGGTACTGGGCTACGAACCCTGTACCTACCAGCCTGTAGTCCGATGGCTTAACCACTGCGCCACCGAGGCCGGTTACGGTTTAAAGACCATTTAATTGGTCATCCTCATTCTAATATCTGAACGACACAATTATTAGCTCTGTCAAAATCCTATCTCTGCACAAGGTAGAGTGGAAAGATATTTTTACAGATTGATGAGTCTTTCTTGAATCGCTGGCTGGGCAGATAAATCACCCACCGATGGGGATAGAATACATAACCCATGACATCTCATGATCAGGGGACTGTAGAATAAATCTTTCCCATATACGCACGCCCCCACTCCAACCTTTTCATTGGGAAAACTTTAGTTCACTAGCGCGTAACCGTAAGAAAGAATATACCATTTTTTGTCATTTATTTAAAAAACGAACAAAAACAACAACAACAAACACACACGCACGCACGCGCGCGCGCGCACACACACACACACACACACACACACACACACACACACACACACACAAGTCTAGAATCATAGCACGCCTCCTCGCTCAAGTTCGGTGAATTATTTATAGATTCGCTTCTGGCTCCAGTTAGGATACTGTTAAACGAATTGTTTTATTTAAGACGAAGACGATACCGGCGAATGCATTGACTGGCGATTTATCTTATAACCGTCTCCGGGGGTATCTAGTAACACGCTTCTTTACGGTGGCGGTTTGTCGACAATATGGACGTTTACAGTTTCCAATTTGTCAGTTTCACGTGTCGTAGAGAAAATGACACGAAACCTAGCTAAAACTACGTAGACGGGTTATTTTAGTATTTAGTAGATAATGATGCAGTTATATTCAGATTGATGGTGGTCATTAACACTCGATCTGTTCTGTGATCGAGTTAAGTACAATCAACAACAGAAAACTGAAGGAAAAAAAAGAAAAAATACTAGCAGACGCGAACCCAGGAATTTTAAATACAAATGGAATTTGTATATTAGCGAAGAATGCACATTAAAATATGTGTAAAAACAATATTGTTGTGACTAAGAGAGAGAGAGAGAGAGAGAGAGAGAGAGAGAGAGAGAGAGAGAGAGAGAGAGAGAGAGAGAGAGAGACAGACAGACAGACACACACACAGAGACACAGACACAGAGACAGACAGACGGACACACACACACATATAGAGATAGAGAGATTGGTGAGAAAGTGAGACACACACACACACACACACACACACACACACAGCGACATTTTTTTTATGAAACATAATTAGTTTGTATCAAAATTACTAAACGTTTGACATCCTATAGCCGATAATTTATAAATCAATGTTTTCTAGTAGTGCCATTAAACAAAACAAACTTTAACTTTATAAAATTAGTTTGTATTGGTATAATAATTATGTGAAATATTGTCTATGACGTCAGATAAACTTATGCAGGCCACTAATACGAATTACTGCAATCCTATGTGACGTGAATATTTTTTAATTATAGCATAAGCGTACGAGACGAAAGCAGAGGGGGGGGGGGGGGGGGGGGGGGGCAGCTGGAGCAAAACCTAAAATTCGGGTAAAAATTATAGTGATATTTAGGCAATATGTGTTAACATGAGACCGTTTTACCATGTATTTCTATTATTCTACCCTCAAAATTAGTTGTAAATAGTAATCCATGTAAAAACGCGTAGTGGTTCGTTTGTAACTCTATAACAGCTGTTTGGTTGTAATGCTAATATGAATAAATGTTGTTATTTGGATTCGAGAATTGTAGTTTAATTCAGGCACCCCCCCCCCCCCCCACACACCCCACCCCTACAAAAATGAGACCTCTTACGTCTATGCACTAGAGGACAGTATAAGCTAAGAATATCACTAATGACAATCGGAGATAGGTCCAGGATGTCGAGCACTTATGAGGCTCGTCTGACCAGTTTTTGCTCCGAACAAGACACTGTCCGCAAGCGTTCGTTGTCCTGAACACGCCTGCTAGGCTGGTTCACTGCTAACTAACTTCAGTGTGATTGAACAAAAACAAATGCATTGGATCTGTGTGTCGCATGCCGTTAGTCTAATGGAGTGAAACCAGTGAGTTAGTAATATGACTGTAATAACACATACATTATAGTTCTGAAACTCGGATAACTAATGTACCTTTCACGACATGTATTTATCCCGATTTACAGACGTTTACTAGCGATGTAATATAGCAATAACAATTATATACCTTGGTTTACAGACGATTAACAGCAATATACTATAGTTGAACGCATGATGTACTTAACGACATGTACGTTACTGTAGTACATTAGGTTCAAACACACAGGGTACTTTAAAGCGCACACATCACTTTAACTCTAAGTACGTTGCTATGACACTGCACACGTTAATTCAACAACACGTACATAACTTACTTTAACAATGTGTGTGTGTGTTGCATTATCAACACGTTGCTTTCACAGCCACAAAATGCCACTTTAACAAAACTAATGTCACCTGTGTTTACAATATGTGTTAATAAAAACACATACGAGCAGTGTCAACTTAGGTTATAACTTATATCTAAATATTAACACATCTTTAACACGTCACAGGGGAGGTACGTAGTCCACTGGTACAGCGCTCGCTCGATGCGCGATCGGTGTGGGATCGATCCCTATCGGTGGGTCCATTAGGCTATCTCTCGTTCCAGCCAGCACACCAAAGGCCGTGGTATGTGTTATCCGGTCTGTGGGATGGTGCATATAAAAGATCCCTTGCTGTTAATTGAAAAAGAGCAGCCCATGAAGTAGCGGCAGCGGGTTTCCTCTCTCAATATCTGTGTGGCCCGTAACCATATGTCTGACGCCATATAACGGAAAATAAAATGTGTTGAGTGCGTCGTTAAATAAAACATTTCTTTTTCTTGAACACGTCACCTGGGGCGGATCTAGAGGGGGGTCCAAGGTGTCCGGACCCCCCCCCCCCCCCTCAAATTTGAGAAGTGCCCCATTTATTTAGGATTTTTAGGTTTTTTACAAATTTATTTATTCTGTCAATGCATAGAACACTGTAGAATACGTCAGCCAGCGTCCCTGTTGTAGCGCTATTATATTATGGTCCATGTGAACCGTGTGTAATTTTTCAATAGTGCCTTTTCATAATGTTATGATGCCCTTTTTGTCTTGGACCCCCCACCCCCCTCATCAGAAAAGCTGGATCCGCCCCAGGTCACACGTCAATGCAAAAACGTACGTTACTTTCAACACCACTTGTTACTTCAACATATACTTTAACATAAACATATTTGTCACTTTAAACATACATGTATGTTATTTTTAACCACACTTCTTGCTTACACATAACATAAGTACATTTGTCACTTCATAGATAATACGTTACTTTTAACACCAATTCATGCTTCAACAACACATACGTTAACATAACATATTTGTCACTTCAAACAATACATTATCATTAACAGCACGTGTTGCTTCTCACAACAAATAATACGTTAACATAAACCCATTTGTCACTTCAAACACAATACGTTACTTTTAATCCCACTTCTTGCTTCAACCACACATACGTTAACATAAACTTATTTGTAACTTCAAAAATTATACGTTACTTCAACAACTCATACGTTACCTTTGTTCCAAGACGAACGTCTGTCTCTGTGTTGAGTTTGAATATTAAACTTAACAGATAGTCTTGGAATATCCCAACTCGTGTGAAAAATATATTGTTATCCCAGCACCCTTCCATGTTATCGAAATCCACTCCCAAGGTTCGGAGGAAAGTCACACTCCTGAAGTCAAAGGCCACTTGGTTAGGCTTGTTCACAAGATTATTTCTGTAACTTTCTTCGAAGAGATAAATCTTTTTCACGTGGATATTTTTGGATGCTATCAGAACCGCTGTTAACCCAACAGGGCCTCCTCCGATTACGACTACCGTAATCCGTGCATAATGGCGCCGCACATTGTCGTAATACGTTTTCGTGTACAAAAATCCCGCCACCACGATCGCCGTAAGTATTAGCTGTTGAAACGCTAACGCCGATTGGTGGATTAAATCCGTAGATTCGCACTGCATTTTTAAATACCAGTTCTCTTCGGCTGCAAATGGATTGGTCGTCATTTGAACTCGTTAGCTTAGTGACGTCTGCTTTTAATACGATTATTGAATGACATCGCTAAGATCGTATTTGTCTGAAACAGTTTGCGGTTGTAAACGTCAGAGATAAACACCGATATTTGACGACGAGCATGCTGGATCAATGAGGCTAACAAAACCTACTCGCCAGGAGTCATTGCTACCATAAATAATTACGAGCGTATTGAAACTCAATGAGAGTGATTTTCTATAAAGATCCTCAAGTAATGTTTGCTTCGCAACGCAATTATCAAGCCAATGCACGGGCCCATTTTCCAGACCTCCGCCGAAGTGTTCTTGTAACCATCACAAATATAATCAAGACCACTTTATTTACATGGCCTAAAAGTCTTCAGATGATGACAAAAAACCCAATATAGTCAAGATGTCTGTCAAAGGAAAATAAACTTCCTAAGGATTCGTTTATGAATGTGTTATGTACGGCTGTTCTAACAATAAAAAGCCAATGACAAATATTTAAAGATACGTGAACAATTTTTTTTAAATATATAAAGTCGATACCAGAAATATTGTCACGTCCACATATAACCTCTTGGCCAATATAGTGCCGCGGTGTACGTTTTGTACAGATAGTAAATAGTAATGATGGCACGCACACTTGGACAATAAGAAGCAGATCAAATATTTAATAATCTCCTTCCCTCAATCTGTAACTAAACTTCTCTGTGTATTGTTAATATTGGTTAGCAGATGACACACAGATGTAAGCGCGCGTTCTGTTTTCGTCATGCAGTAGTAGCCATATTTGTTTTTCGAAAACTGATATGTGTCAATCCATTGGTTACAACAGCACTGTAGCATATGCTTCAACATCGTCCGTTAATGTTTTCTATCATTACAAATGTCTCCAGAAAGAAACAAACAAACCTGTCACAAATGCAATCTTCAAAATATAGATTACATAAAAGTAATTCCAAAGTCGTTTATAATCTTTTTACATCACAAACAGAATCCGAACAAACCCTGTCTCAGTTTCAAATGAGAATTCAGAACATGAAAAAAACAGTGTCTTGAGTTCTGTTATTTGTTTCACATAATACTGCTTCGCGCCGCGCAGTTTAACTTTGAAGCACCTGACAGGTATGCCTGTTAAATGCACGGTTGCGTTTCTGTCCGTTTTGATCTGATTACCGAATTCCACATATATGTACCAGAACACGTAACTGCAGACAGCGACTCACGTGACTATTAATAGCAGATTGACAGTTGTAAGAAACGCTTCTTTGTTGTCGGTGCTAAGCACTAGCTAATCTACTTTGATCGGTTACGTGGTTCGATACATATCTCAATAACAATCTGTGTGTGTATATACAGTTATATATTATACGCAATAGTATCCATATATCAATTTCATTAATGCTAGTGCTGATATGTTCTTACGGAAGTTGTATGTCTCAAAGTTGACTTTTAGTTTACATAACAGTAATAAATGGCTGAAAGTCGAACAAGAATTGGATCAACTACTCAAAACACACATTTCGGTACTTCCAGTTTTCAAAATAATATTTAAATATATTATACTGGATCATATTTTTATTTTTATATAAAACTTGTAATATATTTTTTACTCAAGGAAATACTCCCTTCATGAAACAAATATGAACAAAGTGATGTGCGAATTCAGAATAAACTGAAACCAAATGTATCACCGAAGTAAACATTTAAAATGTTAATAATTCCAGAAATATGAATATTACAAAATGTAATAATTACATTTCATTGTCATAGAAATGTGTGAATTCAAAATAAACTGAAAACGAAAAGGTGTCATCAAAAGACAGATTCAATCAAACTTTTTATGTTATTAAATCCATCAATTAGAATATTCCAAAATGTTTTAACTACACCGTGTTATTTGTCACACGACTGACCTGAGTCGAAGATATAAATTCCACACAGACAGACACAATTCCTGTAAAAAAACATAAAAAAATAAAAAAATCGAATTTCGAATTCATGTGTCACAACATTTGTCACATCACCGTACTCCAATCACAACAATTATACAACCGTATGTCATTCCCGTGCAAGCACTGCGCCGAAATGACCCGTTCCCGACGATCGCTTTAGAATGGCGCGTTTTATCGACCACGTGGCATCCATTCCCTGACGACGCGCTACGATGGTAATGGACACACTGGAAAGTGCGAAAGGCTGCGTTTAATGAAAAATTCATACAGAATTTACCCAGACTTATCCGTATTGCTATGTTGTGCACGTCCTTCCCGCGCGACGGACAATCTGCGATTAATTTGAATTGACCGCAACATTACGGGATTGTCACTAGAAGAACCCTCGTTAACACTTTCTGACTGGCGATTATGCCGACCCCGCAATAACGGTGCATGCAAATTACAGACTAAAGACGCCAGCACTCAGTAATTAATAAAATCACGAAAAGTGAACATTAGACAAATTTTGTTATTTGTGGCCCACGCAAACATCCAACTGTAACCATCTGTAATTTCTGAATGTTTGTTTGAATGGAATTTTTTTTTAAAAAGTCATGAAAGCCAAATGCGTTAAAAGTGAAGGGCAGGATTTAACTTTGTCAGTAGAGCGCTCGCCCGAGACAGGGACAAAATGATTCGTTTTCATCCCTATACAGCTGTTTGGCAGTAATGCTAATGTGAATAAATGTTATTAAATTTTGCAGATTCGCACATTTTCGTTTAATTCGAGCAAAAATCAGTCGACGATTGATAGCTCAGTGTGCTCTAGAGGTGTCGTTAAACAAACATTCTTTAACTTTAGATTTAAAGGTGTGGGGTGCGTAAAGTGTGGATCACGTAGAGTGTGGGTACGGTAAAGTGTGGAGCACGTAGAGTGTGGGTAACTTAAAGTGTGGAGCACGTAGAGTGTGGGTAACATAAAGTGTGGAGCACGTAGAGTGTGGATTAACGTAAAGTGTGGAGCACGTAGAGTGTGGATTAACGTAAAGTGTGGAGCACGTAGAGTGTGGGTAACATAAAGTGTGGAGCACGTAGAGTGTGGGTAACATACAGTGTGGAGCACGTAGCATGTGGGTAATGTAAAGTGTGGAGCACGTAGAGTATGGGTAACATAAAGTGTGGAGCACGTAGAGTGTGGGTAACGTAAAGTGTGGAGCACATAGTGTGGGTAACGTAAAGTGTGGAGCACATAATGCGTGAAGCACGTAAAGTATGGAGCACGTAAAGTGTGGTCCACATAGAGTGTGGGTAACGTAAAGTGTGGAGCACATAATGTGTGAAGCACATAAAGTATAGAGCACGTAAAGTGTGGAGTAAAGTTTGGAGCACGTAATGTGTGCAGTAAAGTATGGAGCACGTAAAGTATGGAGCACGTAAAGTGTGGAGTAAAGTGTGGAGCACGTAATGTGTGAAGTAAAGTGTGGAGCACGTAATGTGTGAAGTAAAGTGTGGAGTACGTAAAGTATGAAGCATGTTAAGTTAGGAGCAGGAGCACATGAAGTGTGGAGCACGTAAAATATGGAGCGCGTAAAGTGTGGAGCAGGTAAAATGTGGAGCATGTAAAGTGTGGAGCATTTAGAGAGTGGAGCACGTAATGTGTGAAGTAAAGTGTGGAGCACGTAATGTGTGAAGTAAAGTGTGGAACACGTAAAGTGAGGAGCACGTAATGTGTGGAGCACGTAATGTGTGAAGTAAAGTGTGGAGCACGTAATGTGTGAGTAAAGTGTGGAGCACGTAATGTGTGAAGTAAAGTGTGGAGCACGTAATGTGTGAAGTAAAGTGTGGAGTACGTAAAGTATGAAGCATGTTAAGTTAGGAGCAGGAGCACATGAAGTGTGGAGCACGTAAAATATGGAGCGCGTAAAGTGTGGAGCAGGTAAAATGTGGAGCATGTAAAGTGTGGAGCATTTAGAGAGTGGAGCACGTAATGTGTGAAGTAAAGTGTGGAGCACGTAATGTGTGAAGTAAAGTGTGGAGCAAGTAATGTGTGAAGTAAAGTGTAGAGCGCGTAATGTGTGAAATAAAGTGTGGAGCACGTAATGTGTGAAGTAAAGTGTGGAACACGTAAAGTGAGGAGCACGTAATGTGTGGAGCACGTAATGTGTGAAGTAAAGTGTGGAGCACGTAATGTGTGAGTAAAGTGTGGAGCACGTAATGTGTGGAGCACGTAATGTGTGAAGTAAAGTGTGGAGCACGTAAAGTATGAAGCATGTAAAGTTAGGAGCAGGAGCACATGAAGTGTGGAGCACGTAAAATATGGAGCGCGTAAAGTGTGGAGCATGTAAAATGTGGAGCATGTAAAGTGTGGAGCATTTAGAGAGTGGAGCACGTAATGTGTGAAGTAAAGTGTGGAGCACGTAATGTGTGAAGTAAAGTGTGGAGCACGTAAAGTGTGAAGTAAAGTGTGGAGCATGTAAAATGAGTCCGTATAATGTGGAGTCTGTAATGTGTGAAGCCTCACTTAAAGCGAACGTTGTGGACGACAGAGTACCCCACCCTTTCAAAAAATACCGCCTCTGATATTTAATTACGCTATTAAAGGTATATTTTGATACACATTAAAATTTCAGCGAGTCATATGGTGTGTTCTCGTTAAGTGACAAACTGCGTAGATCACCATGGAAATGAATAGCTCGTTTACGACAAAGTACTTAATACTGATGAAACACTAATGCAAGGCCCTGTCTTTAATGGAAATATGTTAATAATATTGTCTCTTAATTATATGTCTACAGTTACTCTATCAAAAGTTAAAATAATTTATGAGAAAATCCTGTTAACTTATACAGAGAACTGTTGAAACTTGATATCCTGGATATTTATGAGATACAAAACCATTTATAGATCTATTTATAGTTCGTATACACTCGTTGGTGAGAATATCATTCGTTTTTGTTTGTTTTGTTTGTTTGTTTGGGTGGGTTTTTTTGTGGGTTTTTTTTATAAAACATACAATTAACACATATACGTGCGATAACAATCTCAAGACATACGACTGTCTGATCAGGTCGCCAATGCCATACCATCCATTGAAAAAAGCATGATAAAAATCTGAAATTGACTACAATAAGTTTACTACAAACGCTAGGGTTGGAAATGTTTAAATTTATTTTAAAACTTTTAGTTTGTACTCCTTTTTTAGGATATGTAAGAAAGAGAATCATGCATTTGTGTCCTTTAGACACCATTTCTCTTTAAACTCGTTTACAAACGTATCCAACTCGATTTTGCTCGTTAGATACATTTTAAAACAACTCATGTAGTATGCTCTATTTTATTTCTTTTTATTATAATATTTTATTTATTTAACAGGCTTTAATTTAATGTGACATCTGTTCCGACACACACAACGAAACGCACACAACATACACACACACACATACACACACATGCACATACATACACATACACACACACACACACACACACACACACACAACGAAACACACACAACACACATACATACATGCATACATACATACATACATCATATACACACATCACATATACATACGCAAACATACACACACACACACACACATATATACACACACACACACACACACACATACAACAGACACACATGCACACACACACACACACAACGAAACACACACAACATACATACACATACACACACAACATACACATACATACACACACAACATACACACACATACACACACAACATAGACACAAATGCACACACATACACAACGAAACACACAACATACACACACATACACACACAACATACACACACATACACACACAACACATACACACAACACATACACACATACATACACATACATACACGCACATACACATAACATATACACAACATACATACACACACACAACATACACATACACATACACACACATATATACAACATACACACACACGTACACACACCTTATTTTTTGTCTCATGTATAACCGTTGCACTCAGTGACTTTCTTATACCAAAAAAAAAAAAAAACCCACGAAAAAAAAAAAAAAAAAAACGAAAAAAAGTAGCAAATCTTATTTGGTAAAAGCATTTAAAATAAAATGAAATTCCTAAAGTTAATCTCTGTCCCTCCTGTTTTGTCCACTTTCCCATCCATTCACCCACACAAGACGAAATGCCAAATCAATAAAGAACAATGTCTTTCGAAATCTACTTTTCTTTTATAAATACATTTGCAAATTAAATGTGTTCTTTAATAGATGGCTGGAAATTAATAGACTGGTTCCAAATAAGGAAGCTCAGAACCAGTCAGTTATTATCTGCCGGGATAATTAAATACTAATGTGTTGTTCGCTGTGCTTGTGTTATGTAGTGCACTATCTTTATATGTGTTTTTATCTACCACTCCAGTCAAGTCTTCATAAAACAATGCTAAATGTGGTTCTTGCAATTAAAATAATTTGTTGGTACACTTCTATACCACGCTACAGATTTTCGAAGCAATCTTAGCGCTACGATGTCGTAAAACAGTCGTAAAAGCTATGACGTCACTATGACACTCGCCATAACATACGACGATTTAATTTACGATATCGTAAGCGCTGAGAGGGCTTCAAATATATGGGCCCAGTATAGATGGTAAGCAAGTTCGTAGAAAACAGGGCGCGGGTAACACCTCCCCCCCCCCCCTCCACACACACACACACACACACACACACACACAAAGAGAGACAATCACACATGAGGACCACACAATTAACTTTACTTGTCCTACAAACAAAAATAACTGTTTAAAATCATTATATAAAACATTACTATTTTGATCTCCAGATACAGAAATCACATATGAAACAACCCAAAGTCAGTTTACATCCCCACACACCACCTTCCACTACATTGTGTGCCTGTCCCCAGTTCAGATATCGTTCCTATGGGCTCGAGTATTACCGAGGAGAGTGGTGCGATGGTCATGGTATCTTCAATGGACAGGAAGGGCATGGACAACAGAAACTTGGCAATGGAAAGCCACTATTCTGTCATATTTCATATCTGTATCACACATTCCTATTGACAGGCAGCACATACCATAGCCTTTCAGCAACCTGCGTTGGATTATTGAACAGCACGAGTAAACCCCAATATGTCTTCTGAGGGAAATAAGCATTTCAATATGTCTTCTGAGGGAAATAAGCATTTCAATATGTCTTCTGTGGGAAATAAGCATTTCAATATGTCTTCTGTGGGAAATAAGCATTTCAATATGTCTTCTGAGGGAAATAAGCATTTGAATATGTCTTCTGAGGGAAATAAGCATTTGAATATGTCTTCTGTGGAAAATAAGCATTTCAATATGTCTTCTGAGGGAAATAAGCATTTCAATATGTCTTCTGGGGGAAATAAGCATTTCAATATGTCTTCTGGGGGAAATAAGCACTTCAAATAATATATAAATTTCATCCAAAGTTCTGTATCTAAAGTACACTTTAATTATTTAAAATTAAAGTTTGTCATGTTTAACGACACCACAAGAGTAGATTGATTTATTAATGATCGGATGTTGGATGTAAAACATTTGGTAATCTTGATATATGTTTTTTCCATTAGTAACGAGAAATCGTTAATATGCACCACTCCACAGATAGGATAGCACATACCACGACATTTGATATAGGAGTCGTGGTTCACTGGCTGGAACAAGAAATAGCCTAATGGGCGCACTGACGGGGATATATCTTAGACCGACCGCGCATCAAGCGTGCGCTTTACCACTGGGCTACGTCGCGACCCCGCTTTCATTACTATAATAGGCCTCAGATTACAGTTATCTGCCCATTTGGAATCCGGAAATTTGACCGCGCAAGTAGTCTGCTGTTTGACTGTGATTATTTCATGGCAGACAGCTATGAAGTGGCAACTATTTGACTGAAGTGACAGGGGAGAGCATGTAGTTTGTAAACATGTGTAACTTTTTGACATTGAAGACTTGTTTGTGGTAATTCCGGCCCATGCAAAAGTAGTGCTTTTTTGTGTAAAATGGGTGTACTCCGGCCAGGTTTAGAGGGTGTGTTTGTTTAAACCAATATGCTGGGGAAAGAGCTGGACAACAGGGGTTGTCCTTTTCAGGGTATGTGTCCCCCAGGCAGGCAAAGGTACATACAAAAATCCACGGGCCTGCTGATATTAATAAAAATGATATAGCCTCTAAGGCTATATAGAAACATATAGCGAAATTAATTGTGGTCTGAGGCCGTATTTAATTAAGAATAGACAGTCAACGGAACTGATTTTTCGTACAGTTGTACGCCATTCTTCGATATCGCTAATATATACTCAACAACATTGATTAAAGGCCAACAAATATTTTCGACATTTTTCTTTATTGTGAAAAAAATACATTTGTTTTTCAGGGCCGTACCCTGATCAAAATCCTAGGGGCAGGGGCACTACTTTTTATAAGCAAATGAAACACTATACAAAGTAAACCTAAGAAGTGTATGCTATTTTCTGGAGTAAAAAAAAGTGAGATTCTCAAGTGGGCAACTGCCCCCCCCCCCCCCCCCCCCCCCCCCCCCCGGAGTGTACGGCCCTGTTTTTGTTTTTACAAAGCACACAAAGCTCATTAACAAATGGTCAAATTTTACTCACAAATTGTTCACTATTTGAGCCGTTTTTTAATCTGATCTTACTGCGATTTTATTGTTTAGATTACCCTTTTTTTGTACAAATGATGTGTTTCTGGACAACCTGGTGTTTCTAATACGACGAAATATTTTTTTCTATTTAAAAAAAAAAAATCCGCACGTCTCTCCGAGAACTCTTATCTACGTTTTAAAGAAATTTTCACGTTTCAATGTCACAGACTCGTTTCACTCTACAGCAACTTTAACGAAATGTATTATAGGTTTGTAGATTAACCATACTTGGTGTCCATTTCCATGGGTTGAAACTAGGATCTGCGACTTTAAGAGAATCATATTATGACGCTAGTAAAAACTAATTGAAAAATATCCTCCATTTACAAATGTCTACAGACTTGCATGTTGTACAAATGAAGGTAACGATAACAGCAGTGAAATTTCCTTTTTAAGAATCCGAATATGTAATTAATTTATCAAGTGACATTTAAACTCACGGGCGTTGCTGTCTAACCTATTTGAAGAATTGGGTTTACCAAGATAATAATATCACAGTGTGTGTGTGACCACTGTCTACAAGCAAACGGCGGGAAGGTGAGCGTGTCAAGTGGAGATAACCCGTGTAAAATAGCGGGAATATGATAGCTAATTTCGGTTATTATATCTATAGAAAACCCCGGTAAAGATAATTTATCATGTAAAATATTGCAGAACAAGATGACATTAAATTAAATATATTTCTTTGTACCATACTGAAAAGTAAAAAAAAGAAATATTTGTTTAATGAGTCGGCACTGTTTAATTTGGTGCCGTGGTCTAGTAGCGCAGAAGAAATCTACCTCTGCTACATGTTACGACTTTTGATTAAACGTATTATTTTAAAGTCTGGTGGGGTGGGACGTAACCCAGTGGTAAAGCGCCCACTACATTGTGTGCCTGTCGATGTGCGGTCGGTCTGGGATCGATCCCCATTGGTGGGCCCATTAGGGCTATTTCTCGTTCCAGCTAGTGCACCACGTCTGGTATATCAAAGGCCATGGTATGTACTACCCTGTCTGTGGGATGGTGCATATAAAACATCCCTTGCTGCTAATCGAAAAGAGTAGCCCATGAAGTGGCGACAGCGGGTTTCCTCTCTCAATATCTGTGTGGTCCTTAACCATATGTCCGATGCCATATAACCGTAAATAAAATGTGTTGAGTGCGTCGTTAAATAAAACATTTCCTTCCTTCCTTAAAGTCTGGTGTAAAGAAAATGCTATTTCAAAAACATAACCTGTATTTATGTAATATCAGAACAGCAGAACATATAGCTGAATATACACACACACCTGTATCTGACATACAAAGAAATCACACAATATTCCATTTTAACGAATCAGTTATATAATGTATCAGTGCCGTGGAGGTTTTTTGAGCTTTGTTCTTTGTTCTTTTTTTTTCTTTTTTTTTAAGGGTTGTTGTTGGGTTTTGAGATTTAACTAAGTTATATAATTTCTATGATTTCTTCATCCATACCGGACAGGGAAACCAGCCTTTCGTTGCTTACTTGTGAAACTGTGCAAATAATTGGTCACGTAAAAAATAAGCTATAGTGCCTATTTCCATAATTCCGTGCAGTAAGTATGCAGCAAAAACATCTTTGTTGTGATGGTCGTTGGATACAATCATCACAAATAACAAATAGTTTGTGACGGTTTTGACAACTTAATACCAATGTTGTGTAATCTTAATATTACATAAATTCTGCTATAGCAAATGATTCCAATTACCTGACAGTTTGGACAACATAATATGAATTTCGTGTAACGTAAACTGATGAAAATAAATATAGGAACACCTGAATACCATAACAGAAAAATCAACCTCTACTGAAGGGATTCGAACTACGGACTCTTAGTATAGAGAGTCCAGCACTTTACCAACTGAGCTAATAGGGAAATTGTCACTAGCTACTGCCAGTAGAGGCATTTTATACCAACACTACTACATACTGCCCCCTCAAGTGAAGCTACGTCCCGGAGCTGTGGGCCACGGGCAGTTGAATTGTTACGGGTCCTGACTGGGTTATAATTGTATTCTTGTGTTAAGAACACACCCAGTCCCTACGTCGGCAACAAATGTAACAGAAAAAACCAACCTCCACTACTTATGAGATTCGAACCATGGACTCTCAGTACCAACTGAGCTAATAGGGAAATTCCCACTAGCTACTGCCAGTAGAAGCACTTTACAGCAACACCACTACAATACTAACGACAAATTTTCACTGCAACCAAAACCCTCATCTTCAGGTTGCACTATACCAATTAATTTCCGGCTGGGTCGAAGTTCGAGGTGTACCGAACTTTTGATAGAGAAGTTAACACCACAAGTCCTGTGATTGGTTATAAATGTGAGTGTGTTGGTTGTAAAAAAAAATAGTTTCATCTGGGCTAAAAACGTATGCAATTTTATTTGATGTAGTACCACCGTGTCAAGTAGCCTTGTGCTTGGAACATGTATGGGGTACCTGTAAAAAAAAGTACTCAAATTTTGTGCGAAACTAGGGGTGTTGCAGAAACATCTGGTTATATCGAAAATGAGCCATGAAAGGTACCATTTTCTGCAGTTAATACTTTGAGGTAGGGGTTGTAGTACTGATATTTATGGGTCACAGTTTGGTTGATATATTGCATATAGTGTTTTTAAACACAAACGTTAACATGGTCGCCTGTGGGATTTGAATTGGTATAGTCCAACCTTCAGTATCCAGCAGTTAACCGACTTACCAACAGTTAAAATCGCACGGTACTGACATTCGATCCCATGCTATTTTATACAGGCATAACTACCGTAATAGTACAGGCATAACTACCTTAATAGTACAGACGTAACTACCTTAATAGTACAGGCGTAACTACCTTAATGGTACAGGCATAGCTACCTTAATAGTACAGGCGTAACTACTTTAATAGTACAGGCATAACTACCTTAAAGATAGGGTCAACTCAAACAAGAGCCTTATGTGTTGGAAAGATGCATACCCGGACCACCAACACATACTGACACTTTAACAAATGAAAAACGCGTAATTTTAGAGTTAATAAAAAAACATGATTATTCCTTCTAACTGGGGGCAGCCATTTGTTTCGTTTTTGTGGCGACCGGTGGTATAACTTGGGGCGAGTGACGTCAGCTTCGTCCATCTCCTCTTAAGCAGTGTAAACAAACGCTCTAATTTACGACAAGGCACTTCCCTTTCATCAACCTGACTTGTAAAACAACATAAATGACTTGATAGTATAATAAACTATTTAACTAAATATATTTCAATTTGCATCAATAGAACGAAATGGAGTTACAGTATTTAAAAAAAAAAATTAAATCCAAAGAAAAATGCATATTATTAGGCTTATTGGTAGGGTACGTTCTAGCAAAAACGACCACTCACGATACCCAAGTGATACTTTTCTTTTCTTTGGGACGACGTAATTGGTCAGTTTTGTGATTTTAAATGGGAAAGGCTACCTAATCAAGGGTTTTACAGAATTACTTACAGTAATAAAGCAGGCGGCTGATAATGCCCATTGCGAGTGGAGGGATATCCGTGCGGTTACCACACAATATCCTGTGATCTTAAAAGAGGCACGTCTTTTTAGTGTGTCTAGACACAGTGTCTGGGGACCGTCCAAATATACACCTGTCAATCAGGAACCACAGGTACAGGCCACGGAAAGAAAATACTAATTAACCAAGAAAACACTCCGATTATTATTTCAGTACATGGATTAATTTATGTAAAACCATAATACAGTTATTTCAATACTTTGACAATGGTGGTTTATTTTATATTGAAAAATATATAATTGTTGCTGGTTTAGTGGGATGGCTATTATTACAGAACATTGCGATGCATTCGCAAAAATCAGGTATGTTTTGTTTTTTCAGTTCGAAGATAATTCCTGACGTGAGACTTTAGGTGTTACGTAACCACCAGCTCGCCTGAGGGCGTATTCACTAGGATGGTACAAAATGGCTGCGCCCGTTATATATAATAGCCGTCACATTTAACCGTTTTATTAATTAACTATACGATTATACTTGTTGATATTAAGCAATAATGTGCATTATATATCGTTGAATATGCATACCAGGCCAAATGCCTTAATTGTCCCCTCCTTTAATACTATAGGCGTAACTACCTTAATAGTACACACGTAACTACCTTAATATTACAGGCATAACTACCTTAATAGTCCAGGCGTAACTACCTTAATAGTACAGGCGTCGCTACCGTAATAGTACAGGCGTAACTACCTTAATAGTGAGTTAAACATGGTCTAAAATATGATGTGTTCCATTATTTATTTCCATTAGTATAAATACTGGAACAGTGTCGCGGATATCAAGTAACATATTGGTAAATTGGTTCTCTAAATTGGTTTACAAGACCAAGACGAAAATGAAATGACACAGGAAACATGCATAATAGGATTACGTTATTCGCCAAAAACCAATCACCGAGATTGCCTCGCGAGAATGCATTTATGTTTAATGTGAACAAAGAAATATCAATTTCATTGCATCTGCTATAGTTAATGACGACAATAGACAGTTACATAATTAATGACAGGAGAAATAATCAATATTATATGTACCAGTGATTATAAGAAGATTTAAATATTGCTTGACATGAAGAATTATGGTTAATAATTACATAAATAAATAAATTATGATTGAAAATAAATAAATCTAAAACCTTATTTAATTTTTATTGTATAGATAATGGTATTTTAAAGACACGGAATCCAGTTCCGCCCCCTCTAATATGGTTATTTCTGGTACTGCCATTATTTAAAGAAAACATTTATTTATAGCTACAGTTCCCTTCTTTTCCGGTTTGTGTCCACCTTTTCTCGTACTCTCCTTTTAGCGGAGACAGATTAATTCTGGGCTTATTTCCGGTTTACTTCTATAAAGAAACCAGTCTAATTGGAATCGGATCTTGCAGGCTATGTTCTACTTTCGATCCGAGTCTCCAGTAATAGATCTGACCTAAAACAGTGTTTGTTTTTGGTTTTTTATAACACCACTAGAGCAGAGCCGTAGTAATGCACAGTCCAACTAGCCCATGCCTAGGGCGCCAACTTACTGGGGGAGGCAAAATGTTGCGAAAACAAAAATCGGTTAAATTCCAATGTTTATCCTAGCCAAATGGCTAAATCCTACATGGTTTTACGATTATAGTTTTGCAGTTGCCGGGGGAGGGGGCACAAAAATATCAGTGGCCTAGGGATGCCAAATACTCAAATACGTCTCTCCATTAGAGCTCATCTATTTATTAATCATCGGCTATTGGATGTCAAAGACTTGGTAATCTTGACATGTAGTCTTAGAGAGGAAAGACGTTTCTTTTTTCCCCCCAACAGTAGCAAGGAATCTTTTATTTGTATCATCCAAGAGACAGGATAGCATATACCACGGCCTTTGATTGGTGTGGTGCATTGTCTGAAAAGAGAAATAACCTAATGGGTCCACCGATGGGGATCGATCCTAAACTGACCGCGCATCAGGCGCACGCTTTACCACTATTGGCCCGTTAGATGTGACCTAAGCCAATGTTATCGCGTCTCGATTACCTTTTATTCAAAAAGAAAAAAAGGCGAAATAAACAGTCACCCCAGCCAAATAAAAACACAGCTCCAATGTGAATGATAAAAGTCGAAGTACATTAAAGTTCGTATCTCTGTACAACGCAGAGTGCAAACTATTGTTTGACACAGTCTCCATCCCATACACCTTAAAAACTCATCGTTAATATGAAATTTCAATCTATTAGCGTATTAAAGTTCGTATCTTTGTATAATGAAGAGTGCAAAAGATGTTTTGACAAGGTCGTGCCTACACCCATATTAATCACCGTCCCCAACGTATGGGAAGACCGTCACTCCCCAGGACTACGTTTATCTTCATGATAGGGGCGGGATGTAGTTCAGAGATGTGATGAGTCGCAGAATCGATTACCAACTGTGGGCTCGAGTTTTTTCCCGTTCCAACCAGAAATCTCATGACTGGTACTATGTTCTCTCCTATCTATGATAAAGTGTATATAAAAGATGGCTTGTTTCTTTATCAGTAGGTGTAACGTCTGTGGCGATAGCGGGTTACTCCATTGTATCTCTCTCTCTCTCTCTCTCTCTCTCTCTCTCTCTCTCTCTCTCTCTCTCTCTCTCTGTCTGTATGTCTCTGTCTCTCTTTCTCTGTCTGTCTGTCTGTCTGTCTCTCTCTCTCTCTCGCTCTCTCTCTCTCTCTCTCTCTCTCTCTCTCTCTCTCTCTCTCTCTCTCTCTCTCTCTCTCTCTCTCTGTGTGTGTGTGTGTGTGTGTGTCTTCCACTCTCCCTCTCTCTCTGTCTCTTTCTGTGACTTTCTATGTGACTGTCTCTTTATCTCTGTCTCTGTCTCTTTCTCTGTCATTCTGTCTCATTTTACTACAATCAGTTTTTAGGTTCCCCTTTGTTAATTAATTTATCAAATTAAATAGGAAGAACCCAGATAAAGCAAGACTTAACAAAACAAAAACAGGTGAATTATTATCATTAATTTGCTCTTGCACTAGCTAGTTTTTTCACCCTCATTTATCGATTACTTGGCTCTGTTCCATCAGTTTTCTAGTTAACGTGTGTTCACGCGAGATCAAACTAGTTTGTAGCCCGCGGAAAGGCACGTGACCATGGACTTGTTAAGGCCTTACAACTGTAAATGACATTCTTCAACCACAAAGACTATGTCTTCAGGCGTTTCATGCTAAACCTATCCGGCCGTTTCTCCATTAGCGGGAGCTGACGAAGCTTTTTCGTTGTTAATTATATCAAGCACTGAAATGTCTTTTCCTGTTTTAAATTTGGTTTTATATTTGTAAAGAATTCTCGTCTATTGTTAACAGTTGCAGTCAACGGATATTACAGTTATCTTTTTTCTTTCTACTTCTTCTTCTTCTTCTTTTTTTTTTTTTTTTTTTTTGACGGCGTTATGTAGGTCAAAGGTAATTAGGTTTCTTCCATGACCCCCCCTGCACTCAGGACATTAAAAAAGTATTCTATTTGGAAAGAAAGAAAGAAATGCTTTATTTATCGACGCACTCGACGCACTACGTTAATATGCCGTCAGACATATGGTAAAGGACCACAGAAAGAAACGCGCTGCCAACACAGAATGGGCTAGCCACTCTTTCCGATCAGAAGCAAGGGGTCTTTTAGTTGCAACATTCAACAGACAGGATAGTACATACCACAGCCTTTGTTACAACAATCGTGGAGCAAAAAAGGCCATATGTCACGGCAGTTGTCATACATATGATGGCGAAATTTGGCCCGCATATTTCGCACATGCGCAGTTAAACCCATCGCGCTGCATATCACGGCGGGCCGTATGTCATACCACACCGGTAAGCCTGAAGTAGAGGTTGTGTCTTTGAGGGGGATTTGTTGTACAAATATGTTTTTGTTTTAATTGAATATATAATTACAGTCGATAAAAAGGCTCTGTTAATAACTCAGGATAGTCCACCCAAAGACACATATAGGTAGTACTAAACCAAATAACTTCCGGGTGGGTCAAAGTTCGAGTTGCACCCAAGTCCTATCATTGGTGATAAATGTGAGTGTGTTTGTTGTAAAAAAAAACAGTAGCTTCATCTGGGCCCAAAATGTATACAATTTCATTACATCTAGCATCACTCTGTCAAGTAGCCTTGTGCTTGAAACATGTATGGGGTTACTGTTAAAAAAAAGTATTCAAATTTTATGCGGAACTAGGGTAGTCATAGACGCTACCCGTTATCTCTGAATAACCCCCAATTTTTTTCTGATTTAATTTAAGGGTGAGGGGTAGTAGTATTTATATCCGTGGTGTATAGGTCGATTGATACGTTGCAGGTAGAAGTGTTAGCCACATATGTTACTACTGTCGTCTATGGAATTTGATTTGGTGGTAGCCTATATACCCTTCAGGATTACTATTACCGAGATAACTGGGTACGTCTTGGAGATAGTTGGCGGTATCGGGAGACGACAGCCTAACAACTGGGCTATCCGGGTTGGTTCTTTCCATTCCACATACTGAAGCGTGTAGCCTGTTGCATGCGAAAGCCTGGAACCGCTGATGTGACACGCGAGTGACCAGATATCTGCATTGTTACAGAACGAAGCAGACGGCAACCAAGTGAATTACCGCTTGGATTACGGAACAAAGCGTCCATTTCGATTGATCGACAGTCTTTATTAAAAACAACGTGAGCCTTATTGAACTGCGAAATCCGCTGTAATGTAACTGTGAGTAGCCTGCTAAAGATGGTTCCAAAGATTAAATCGCTCACCGAGGACGACAGAATATTGGAGTCAAGAGGGGCTTCAGGTTTCATTACAATTCTGTTAAAAAAGAAGAAGAAGAAGGAAGGAAATGTTTTATTTAATGACGCACTCAACACATTTTATTTACGGTTATATGGCGTCAGACATATGGTTACGGACAACACAGATATTGAGAAAGGAAACTCGCTGTCGCCACTTCATGGGCTACTCTTTTCGAATAGCAGCAAGGGATATTTTATATGCCCCATCTCACAGACAGGATAGCACATACCACGGCCTTTGATATACCAGTCGTGGTGCACTAGCCAGTGAAGCCCAACAGGACCACCGAAGGGAGAAGGAGAAGAAGAGGAAGAAAAGAAAAGAAAAAACAAACACGGTTACTAACTAGGTAAAGGTCACGGTTGGCCCTGGACATATTCAACACCACACTAGTAATTGTTATTTTGAGAGACAGAAAGTTTTAGTTATTAGTTCAGCATGTTCTGTAAACAATGACACACATAGAACACGATTAATTTAAGTAATCAGTTTGTTATTTTACCTGGAGTAGAACTTTTCTTTTTCTTTTTTTTTAAAATGCAAAAATTTGTCTAGTTCGGAGAACGACCCATATAAGGGATGTGTGCAGAGGAGTCTAGACTTTGTCGAGCGAAGTTGAGAGGACGGAGGTGGGATCGAATCATACTCCCTGGAAAATACATTAAAAAATAGAAAACTCACATAGAGCAGGAAATAGTTTAACACACACACACGCACACACACACACACACACACACCTCCCCTCTCCTTGCACACACGCCTACAGTTCTATGTAGGCCTATGTATATAGTTATGTACATGTTTGTATGTAGGCCTATGTATGTAGTTATGTACAGGTATGTATGTAGGTCTAGCTGTATTTATGGATATTATTTAATTATTAAAATATTATAATTTCAATGTTATAACTATTTGCAATAACACTGTTAACTGAAATGTTCAGAATTTCCACGACTTCACACAAAAAAGTACATTTCAGTAGCACTAATGTGTCAAGGACGACACAAACAAATTCGATTTCAATTTGGAGATGATTAGCAGCCAGCGACAATTGTAAAGAAGCGCAATTGATTTATTTCCAGCTGCAGTGACAACACCGCTACCACCACTAATCTGGTGGTGTGATTCAGTTAATAACAAATAACGCCGGCAAACTACGGCTATATATTATACTGACGTCCAAAAGAAACTATACCACGACTCTGAGAGACTACTGAAGAAAAACCAAAACATGTTGCATGTTTAAAAGATATATATTCATGAGAGTGGTCTTTTAGCATGTTGTAAACAAAATTTCATTCAATAAAAGCATAAAATGTTCAAGAAACTGTGCTACAAAGACACATGGAGTCAAAATGAGATGTTTCTTTCCATTCCACATACTGAAGCGTGTAGCTAGCTGCATGCGAAAGCCTGGAACCGCTGATGTGACACGCGAGTGACCAGATATCTGCATTGTTACAGAACGAAGCAGACGGCAACCAAGTGAATTACCGCTTGGATTACGGAACAAAGCGTCCATTTCGATTGATCGACAGTCTTTATTAAAAACAACGTGAGCCTTATTGAACTGCGAAGTCCGCTGTAATGTAACTGTGAGTAGCCTGCTAAAGATGGTTCCAAAGATTAAATCGCTCACCGAGAACGACAGAATATTGGAGTCAAGAGGGGCTTCAGGTTTCATTACAATGCTGTTAAAAAAGAAGAAGAAGAAGAAGAAGAAGGAAGGAAATGTTTATTTAATGACGCACTCAACACATTTTATTTACGATTATATGGCGCCAGACATATGGTTAAGGACAACACAGATATTGAGAGAGGAAACCCCCTGTCGCCACTTCATGGGCTACACTTTTCGATTAGCAACAAGGGATATTTAATATGCCCCATCCTACAGACAGGATAGCACATACCACGGCCTTTGATATACCAGTCGTGGTGCACTAGCCAGTGAAGCCCAACAGGACCACCGAAGGGAGAAGGAGAAGAAGAGGAAGAAAAGAAAAGAAAAAACAAACACGGTTACTAACTAGGTAAAGGTCACGGTTGGCCCTGGACATATTCAACACCACACTAGTAATTGTTATTTTGAGAGACAGAAAGTTTTAGTTATTAATTCAGCATGTTCTGTAAACAATGACACACATAGAACACGATTAATTTAAGTAATCAGTTTGTTATTTTACCTGGAGTAGAACTTTTCTTTTTCTTTTTTTTTAAAATGCAAAAATTTGTCTAGTTCGGAGAACGACCCATATAAGGGATGTGTGCAGGGGAGTCTAGACTTTGTCGAGCGAAGTTGAGAGGACGGAGGTGGGATCGAATCATACTCCCTGGAAAATACATTAAAAAATAGAAAACTCACATAGAGCAGGAAATAGTTTAACACACACACACGCACACACACACACACACCTCCCCTCTCCTTGCACACACGCCTATAGTTCTATGTAGGCCTATGTATATAGTTATGTACATGTTTGTATGTAGGCCTATGTATGTAGTTATGTACAGGTATGTATGTAGGTCTAGCTGTATTTATGGATATTATTTAATTATTAAAATATTATAATTTCAAAGTTATAACTATTTGCAATAACACTGTTAACTGAAATGTTCAGAATTTCCACGACTTCACACAAAAAAGTACATTTCAGTAGCACTAATGTGTCAAGGACGACACAAACAAATTCGATTTCAATTTGGAGATGATTAGCAGCCAGCGACAATTGTAAAGAAGCGCAATTGATTTATTTCCAGCTGCAGTGACAACACCGCTACCACCACTAATCTGGTGGTGTGATTCAGTTAATAACAAATAACGCCGGCAAACTACGGCTATATATTATACTGACGTCCAAAAGAAACTATACCACGACTCTGAGAGACTACTGAAGAAAAACCAAAACATGTTGCATGTTTAAAAGATATATATTCATGAGAGTGGTCTTTTGGCATGTTGTGAACAAAATTTCATTCAATAAAAGCATAAAATGTTCAAGAAACTGTGCTACAAAGACACATGGAGTCAAAATGAGATGTTTCTTTCCATTCCACATACTGAAGCGTGTAGCTAGCTGCATGCGAAAGCCTGGAACCGCTGATGTGACACGCGAGTGACCAGATATCTGCATTGTTACAGAACGAAGCAGACGGCAACCAAGTGAATTACCGCTTGGATTACGGAACAAAGCGTCCATTTCGATTGATCGACAGTCTTTATTAAAAACAACGTGAGCCTTATTGAACTGCGAAGTCCGCTGTAATGTAACTGTGAGTAGCCTGCTAAAGATGGTTCCAAAGATTAAATCGCTCACCGAGGACGACAGAATATTGGAGTCAAGAGGGGCTTCAGGTTTCATTACAATGCTGTTAAAAAAGAAGAAGAAGAAGAAGAAGAAGGAAGGAAATGTTTATTTAATGACGCACTCAACACATTTTATTTACGATTATATGGCGCCAGACATATGGTTAAGGACAACACAGATATTGAGAGAGGAAACCCGCTGTCGCCACTTCAAGGGCTACACTTTTCGATTAGCAACAAGGGATATTTAATATGCCCCATCTCACAGACAGGATAGCACATACCACGGCCTTTGATATACCAGTCGTGGTGCACTAGCCAGTGAAGCCCAACAGGACCACCGAAGGGAGAAGGAGAAGAAGAGGAAGAAAAGAAAAGAAAAAACAAACACGGTTACTAACTAGGTAAAGGTCACGGTTGGCCCTGGACATATTCAACACCACACTAGTAATTGTTATTTTGAGAGACAGAAAGTTTTAGTTATTAGTTCAGCATGTTCTGTAAACAATGACACACATAAAACACGATTAATTTAAGCAATCGGTTTGTTATTTTAAGTGCAAAAATGGGTCTAGTTCGGAGAACGACCCATATAAGGCATGTGTGCAGGGAATTGTACACTGGGAGTCTAGACTTTGTCAAGCGAAGTTGAGAGGACGGAGGTGGGATCGAATTATACTCCCTGGAAAATACATCAAAAAATAGAAAACTCACATAGAGCAGGGAATAGTTTAACACACACACACACACACCTCTGCACACACGCCTACAGTTCTATGTAGGCCTATGTATGTAGTTATGTACATGTTTGTATGTAGGTCTATGTATGTAGTTATGTACATGTATGTATGTATGTAGGCCTATGTATGTAGTTATGTACAGGTATATATGTAGGCCTATGTATGTAGTTATGTACAGGTATGTATGTATGCCTATGTATGTAGTTATGTACAGGTTTGTATGTAGGCCTATGTATGTAGTTATGTACAGGTATGTATATAGGCCTATGTATGTAGTTATGTACAGGTTTGTATGTAGGCCTATGTATGTAGTTATGTACAGGTATGTATGTAGGCCTATGTATATGGTTATGTACATGTTTGTAGGTAGGCCTATGTATGTAGTTATGTACAGGTATTTAAGGATTGTCTGTTATTTCTTTTACGTTCATCCGGGTATGAACAAAAAAAATCATCCGCAAACTGTGTGAAAATGAGATGATTCACAAAGTTACTGTCAGAACAGCTTTTCAACAACAATATGTTAAGTGTCTGCAAAGTCACTAAACATTGGATTAATAGCGAGTATGTCCACCTTGTGCATCAATGCATGCCACGTCGCCGCATTGATGACGTCAAGCGCCGGATAACGTTAGCGGGAATCCGTTGCCATTTGTCAATGAGCCTTCGAGGTGAAGTCAACGCTAGGTGACGCCACACGAAAATAGGGTCCTACGTGAAAAAAGGAAACAAGTCTAGCAAGTCGTTTTCGTACACAATTAAAAATAAACAAATAACATCAAAATACAGCGTATTCAACTTGCATTAAAGCCGCACACCCTAGTTCCATCCAGCGAAAATAAATTATAATTTGGTTAATCTACAAACCTGTAACACACTTAGATCACATTTTTATCAAATGGAGTAAAAAAGCAGGTTTTATATCGATAAATACCATGGGAATCCCCATGTCCCAATTGCTTGAAATAATTTTCAAAGTTTGTATTCTGATGTCACCGGTAGATGTCGCTCGAAGCACAACAATGCCTACGTCACGACAAATTTCACAGACTTGGGGTGCGTTCTTTTCACCTCTCCTGAGATATCGTAGGACTTAGCAAAAGTATTGGTTTTAAGGGTTTGTAACGTTTTGTATTGAGATACTTACTTGTCTGAACTTTATTGTTACTGAAAATGTTCACGAACTGTGAAGAAAAATCTCACAAATGAACAACAACAAATGATGTTGATCGCGCGAACCGTGCACGAGAAAACAAACCGAACCAAAATGATAACGGTCACGTGGTATACCAACGTCTGTGACATTGAAATGGAAATATCCCGTCTAAAAATAGATTAGACCTTGTCTGCTCAACGTTTTTTTCTCAAACGTGCGCCCGTTTTTCAGAAATTCGAAAAATGCATTTTGTGGTATTACAAACACCAGGGTTACCAGGATTACCAAAAAACACTTCAGGTGAATGGAAATGTATATTCTAAATAATAAACGGTAAGTAAAGTGCAATTTTATTTGTGAAAAAAATGGGTTTAATAGCGAAAAACAACGCCGTAATGGTTAACAACTAGCCGTAACTAGGGTGTGTCCCTTTAATAAATAAAGAAAGAAAGAAAGAAAAAAAAGATGATATATTACTTTCATCTCCTCACGTTTCCGTTCATCATTACATTAATTACCATCGAGCACCTTGTGTTAGAATAACATATCAAGATCTTCTAAGATAAGCCGATCTAAGAAAAACCTTAATTACCCACGAAGACCGTGTGTACGAAATGGCTATGGTACGAAATGACCAAAGTACTATGGTACGAAATGACTATGGTACGAAATGACCATGAACTATGGTACGAAATAACTAGTAACCGTTGTGTACTGTATATATAACATAACATGATGACAGATGTGAAAAAAACCCACCAAAATATGTTGATGACTAAATAGAATTAATCTAAAAATAGTTCACCCTTCACAGCTGTTGCATTAGAAAGAAGAAGTGTTTTATTTAACGACGCACTCCACACATTTTATTTACGGTTATATGGCGTCAGACATATGGTTAAGGACCACACAGATTTTTTTAAAGGAAACCCGCTGTCGCCACATAGGCTACTCTTTTACGACAGGCAGCAAGGGATCTTTTATTTGCGCTTCCCACAGGCAGGATAGCACAAACCATGGCCTTTGTTGAACCAGTTATGGATCACTGGTCGGTGCAAGTGGTTTTACACCTACCCACTGAGCCTTGCGGAGCACTCACTCAGGGTTTGGAGTCGGTATCTAGATTAAAAATCCCATGCCTCGACTGGGATCCGAACCCAGTACCTACCAGCCTGTAGACCGATGGCCTGCCACGACGCCACCGAAGCCGGTCTGTTGCATTAGTGACACTGGTACTCAGGGTTTTAGATCTCATTAATTTGGGCATAAATAAGTATATTGTTTTCTGCTGCTGAAGTAAACTGTTTTGAGGTTAGCATGTTTGTATTTAATTTGGCAATCTAATTAAAATTAGCTCCACTATTACATGTGGATTTAACACCAGCCAGTTGGAGCTCATGTCCACCAATCAAAACCTTACTTGCAGAATCCAGCCAGTGATTTAAAAATAATTTGAAAACATTCCGAATTATCCTGAGGGTATACGACATGTTTCGTGTGAATTACGAATGCCTTAAAACATGTTTTATTTTATAAAATAAATAATTTGTAATTTTAATTAGATTGTTAATTTGGTATGTTTATTTTGGGCACAGCATTTAATACCTTGGCTTAGTTGCAATCTAAAGCCCTGGGTATCGTTTTCTTAACAAGACATCTCAGTTTACCATACCATGAATTGGCCCATAGGCATACGGGCACTTTTTTTTAGTGTGTGTGTGTGGGGGGGGGGGGGGGGGCTGAACTGAACTTCATGACATGTGACGTCAAGACCATCCTTGCCCGAATGACCAGACAATTTTGCCCGAATAGATAAATTATCACACAAGAAACCCAGCCCCCCCCCCCCCCCCATCCGTCCCATACGCCTATGAATTGGTCCATATTGTTTCACTACTGCAATGTGTGTTCCAAAAACAATTTAAGTGGAACATTTTATTTATTAAATGGAGAGAAGTAAAGGTAACAAAATGTTTTATAAAAACATTAAAGTATAGTTATTAGTGGTGTGAATGTATATTGTCCTTTCGACCGACCCGTCAAAATTGCGCCAAATTCCCACAATCAAAATCCCTCATCTCCCCTCCCCCCACCTTTCCTGTCATGGACGGAGGAGCCGGCTAAGACCGGCTCTTGTGCCCACGACAGGCGTGCGCTACAACAGCTTGTTCTGAATGTGCACGTAAAACCCTATGACCTGACCTGACCTGTCTGTCAAGATGATCCACAAATGTCTGATGGGGTTCATATCAGGAAAACATGCAGGCCATGGCAAAACATGAATGTTCATGTTGTTGAGGAAGTCCTGTGTTATCCCTGCAGTATGGGGTCTAGCGTTGTCATGCTGGAAGAGTATACCGCGTGGCTGCTGTTGAATAAATGGCAACAGAACGGGTCGCAAAACTTCATCTCGATACCTCTGTACATTAAGGTTACCTTGAATAATAACCGGCCTCGTTTTCAAGTCCCCACAGATTCCTCCCCAGACCATGACACCACCTCCTCCAAACACTTGAACTCCCTGGACACAGTTCTGCACTAACACGTTCTCCTTGACGTCTGTATACACGCTGTCGACCATCAGCTTTAAACAAGCAAAACCTGCTCTCATCACTTGTCGCCAGTCTCGCACTTGCCAACGGCGATGCCTTCTGGCCCATTCTCAGAACCGGCGTGACGTCACACGGCCTAGTTACCGATCATCCGGGTCTTTGGGGGTGAAGCAAAGCCTTAGTGATTACTGGTTTACATAGAATAAAGTTATCATATTAACTTTTTACATGCCTTACATATTGTCATTTATTTTCTGTAGCTAACACATAGTTGCAATACGTCTTATGTGTATTATAACAGCTTGGGTTGCCATATAAGAGAAACGAACAACGGGAATCTGAATTAGTATAATCTATATTTAGTACCGATGTGTTTCCGTGTACTTTGAATGTCGAGGGGACAGGGCAGGTTGGGCAGAATATAATTTTTGTTGATGCAATTTTCAGGTAATGTTAATTATATATAATAATTATGATGTTGGCTACAAAATATATAATTTGTATTTATAATAAAATTTGTATGCATGATTAAGTTAATTATTTTTATGATTTAATATTTTATTTCCAAATAATATGTAATAATTAAACAATGGCAAAGTTGTTACTTTACAAGTTCAAAATTACAATAGTATTATTGTCATATCTTATATAGATGTATAATTGGCAACAGTAATGTTCCACTGAATACATTCTTTTATTCTTAAAACAAAATAGTTTCTTGAAATAATGAAATGCTTTTGTTTTTACAGATTGCAAAATTACCACATGATGTTGCCCTTCCTTACCGGTTGAATGCAGGCAACAAAAAATAGCAATAATAAAATATAGCCATCCTCAGACCTTGACATCTAGGGGGAGCAATATCTCTCTAATTACCCATCACACCTGAGATTAGTTTCAAGGAGAATAATATATAGTTTCCTTTGGCATGTGAATTTATATACATGTAGTATCAATATGGTAATATTTTAAATTGCCC